>NW_022900923.1:14579126-14613039 GCF_012274545.1 Fukomys damarensis
ATATATATATGAAACTTGGAGCTAGTAAATGAAGAAGTTGCCTTTTTATTTATAGTCATTTCTGTTTGGGTCACACTTGTAGCCATTTGCAGAAATCAGAAGACAAAAATGGAGCAAGGCAACTTTTATTAAAAAATTGGAACTGTGCATCTTAAATAAAACTCAGTCATTTGGGAACTGTTAAAGTGTCTCTGTCACTACTCACAACACAATAGTACAGCTTGGGCTAGTTAATGTTTACAACTTCAGACAGTATTTTCTTGAAGGTCTGTACAGCATCTACAAAGTCATAACTGAGTGTCACGCCGCCATGCTTTGCCAGGATCGTCAAGATTTAACAAGGATCATTTGAGCTGGCATGGGAATATTTCTCTTCCTTTCCCTTTTTGTACTTTAGATTGCTTACATAAACTTACAGGTCAATTGTTAGCCATATTAAAAACACAATACATGTTCCGTGATATTGCTTTGAAAAGTCTCCAGTATGTACACACTGTCTTGTAAAAATCTCTTCTGGGCTGCCTACCATAAAACATGATTTGCTTCCAGAAACAATTCTAGAACCACATAAAAATTGTTTAAGGCAAAATTTTAAAAAGCACCACAATGCATACCACTTTCAGGAAGGACTTTGTCAGTCTTTGTAAAATACAACGATCATGACTGAGATTAGAAGAAAGAATTTCTGGACTATTTTATGATTCAAGTAAATGGTTTATAAAACTTAAAATACACAAGAATGATATGCCAGAAATCTGCATCCTATCCCTGATTCTGCCACTAAAATTAAACATGTGACTTTAGGCAAATAAATCTGTTTATACAAAATATTTGATATAATTCCTCCAATAATTAGTAGAGACTAAATAAATGACTCTTTTGAAAATTTTGGACGTGATGATCTTAAAATTCTTTCAGCAATAGAATATATAATTATGTTTAACTAAGTCAATTACTATTTTGTTTCAACAGTATAGGCAGATAAAGAAAACATATATTTGCAGCTTTTCAAAGCGTATGTTTCTAAGTTGTGCTAAATGGGGTGAAGTGAATTTCACTTGTTCATAACGGTTACTTCTGATGTACACCAAAATAGCACTTACTTCCTTGTATGAACAAATCTGGCCTTTTTAATAAAACTCACTTTAATCCAGTGTGGCAGAATGCTAATTTATACCAAAGGAATAAAACAAAGCAAGACTCTCTTAGCAGACCGAAGAGCCACATCATAACCATAAAGCCAAATTAGAATCACAGAAAATACTTGAGATTCTCTACTATCCATTATTCTTACTTGATCATGAAGCTAAAGGAATTTGTACTTTGCAACTGTAATCAACTTTAATAAACAATTGAAATAGAGATGAAAGAAAGTACATTAGAGTCCACATTTCAACTCTTGATGTAGAGTTTTGAACAGATTTTCCTCTGTATGGTAATCTCAGGAAAAACTTTTTGAATAGTTGCAGCATAACTGCTGCTTTGCTGGGAACACTGAGATACCAATTCCCAACTCACTGCTTGTACAAATGCACCTTTTGTGCAACATTGGTTCTGCTGCCAAAGGTTCCAAAACACAGTGATACTAACCTATTGACAGATGGATAGTTGGTTGCTTTAGGCTTTGGGGATGAACATATCAAACTGAATAAAATTTAATCATTGAAGGGGCTGGGGATTTAGCTCAGTGGTTCCACCGCCTGCCTCATAAGCACAAAGTTCTGAGTTCAATCCCCAGTACCAAAAACAAAACAAAAAAACAAAAAATTTAATCATTGAAAATTATGATACTATTTGGAAAAAACTGCCATTTATTCAGGATACATGCAGGCTAAGTGCATGTGTTGACCAAAATCTGCATTTTTCAGTTTGAGGAACAACTTGCACAGGCTATAAACTGCCATTGTGACATATATAGACATCCAATTCTGGCTTTGTGACACAGAAAATACAGCAATTTTCAATACATAAATCCACATCTGTGTGGATTTTTAAATTTCCTGACCTACTTTTTAGAAACATAAACATTATTTACAGTTAATTCCTGATGTCACAGAGAGATGGTTTTGTGAAGTTTTGAAAGCCAGTACCCTTTTTATCAACAGTTTTTGACATACCTATAATATGTTACCACTGAATATGATTAAAATAAAGTATGCTGACCTTACTTTATGGTGCACGTCTGTGATCCCAGCACTCTGGAAGCTAAGGCTAAGGATTGCAGGTTAAAGCCCACCCTGGGCAACTTAGTGACTTAGAACCTGTCTCAAAATAAAAAAATTAAGGAGGGGGGTTGGTACCTGGGGATGGAGTTCAGTATGAAGGCTCTAAATTCAATCCCCAGTGCTATAAAACAAAACAAAACAAAACCCATACAAAATAAAATACACTAAATTAATTAGATGAAAGAAGAGATAGGAAAGATTTCAATTTTCCATATCAAATAAGATCAATTTCCTCATGCACACAGAATACAGTTCATTTATCTTTTAACACATCAATTGAAGATCAGAGCCCCTGAATCAGTCATAATGAAGAGTACTGCAGGACAACTAACAAAGCATTTAAAATAGACCAACAGGAAACCTCCCAGCCAGGAGGGCCATCCCTGACAAGTGTCTTCATGACTTCTCATCCATACCAGTGCCACAGGGCCGCCCAGAGCTCAGAGCTCAGACCTCAGGGAGCGAGCACATCTACCTACACCTGGCACCATAAAGGCTACACTTCCCTAGCAAGGGGTTATTAATACTTCACTGCTCATTTTCAGATCCTGCACAGCAGTGTTCTAGTCTCAAATATTGTATTTCGAGTCAGACAAAACTGGATTTGAATTCTGGTTGAGCCACTGAGTTGTAGATTTTAACAACTGTGACCTTTCCTTTGGTAAAATGCCACTTCTTGATCGTTAAAGCAGGGTAACGTTTTTCATTGAGTTCCTGTGTCATTTAATAAGATAATGTATAAATCCCCTGGGGCAGAGAAATGCTCTTGTTGTCCTCCCTGTCATTTCCATATCACTATTCCTACTAAAAGCGATTGGGATGCATCGCTTGCAAAATGTGAAAAGATTTCTATGGTGGAAGCATCATAAATCGTTTGAATTCTTCTATGCAGAATCTAGATGAAGAATTAGATACACACTGATAAAATGATGGTATTTCTTTATCACTATGGAGAAATTATGGCCCAAGACCATTACAAAATCTGGCATTAATTCTAAAATCTATTTAATAGGCTTTTTTTTCTTCTTTCTATTTAATTTGTGTGTTGTCGGTTTTCTGTTTGCTTTCTTATTTTTGAGATGAGTTTTTCTATGTTGTCCCAGAACTCATGGGCTCAGTGATCTTCCTGCCTTAGCCCTCCTAGTAGCTGGGACTGCAGATCTAAGCAACTACATCTGGATCCCTGGTTGTTTAAACAGATCTAAAGCAGACATTTCCCAATGTGTATAGTACAAGCACAGGCTAATGGCATCGTAGACTTTTAAAATTCTTAAATACTTACAGCAGGAAATAAAATTGCTATAAGAAAGGGGACAGTATTTTGGTCAATTTAGGGAGAACCTGCTGAAATCTAAAATACAAAATGATGTTTTTAAAAAGTCTGCAACACTACTTTAAAACAGGCCTTTTATTCCCAAACATGCTATAGTAACCATTTATACCTTGATGTTTGAGATTCACTGCCAAACAAATGTTCTGCAATTTAGGGTATTGAAAAGAGAATTAGTATGGGGAGTTCAACACAGTGAAATAAAGCAATCAATTCTCCACTAATCTTGGAGTGAAAGAATGGGGAGGTATAGTATAAGAGAAAAGGCAAAGTCAAAAGTGGCTTATACAGATTCTTCCCAGGGAATATAAAACCTTTTTTTTTAACAGACCTTAAAATGTAGCAAAAAATGGAACCTAGAAACTTTGATTAGTTAGTTGCTACTTCTCAGAGGCAAACTGGGTATCCCGGTTACTTTTCAGGTTGCTAAGAACAAATACCAAATGCCCAGAGTTAAAGGAAGAGAGGTCTACTTTGGCTCACAGTTTGTATTCAGCTGGCTTCACAGGAGGGTGGCATGGCAGAGGGATATCACAAAGGAGAAACAGTTCATGGTGTGGCAGGCTAAAGGCAGCAAAGTACCTAGCAGCAAGCCTGCCTTCTTTCTGTGTCTTTGTATTCCACTCAGGCTACAAACCTATTGATTGGTGCCACCCTTACCCAGAGTGGGGCTTTCGTTATCCACATCCTTAATTCCAGTGCCAAACCCTGAATCCACATTCACATACCCTAATCTGGCTTCATCTGAAGCTCCCCACCTATGACCACATGAGGCTTTGAGGGGAACATCTAGATACAAGCCTTAACAGTGGGCCTTAAGACATTCACTGTCATTTTAGTGATAATGTTGCCTGGAACTGCCCAAATCTCAAGTGGTAGAGACATGCAACTTAGGGCCAAGAAGCCCTTTAAATTGGGACATTAAAAGAAACACTGAACTTTTAGGACACAATCTTTATTAACTTATTTGGTTACTTTTCTCCCCACCTATGTATTTATTTTAGGGTAAGGAAATATAATTATCCTTCAGGTCTGATTCTACTGAACATGCAACTGGTTAAAAATAGCATTTTAATGATCCTACTCAGCACTTTGGCATGTGGTGATGTCTTCTCCAACGGCATTAATATTTCCTCCTCCAAAATCTCTGTCTCCGCAAATATTTCCTGGTGGTTGCTGTCCTACTAAGTTACTATTTTGACCCTGTGATTAGTGTCTGCAGTCGCCGTCTGGCTCCAGTCTCTTTTGCAATGTGAAATATTTCTGCTGAACTTGTTCCAAATGACTGTGAGTAAGCAGAGGCACGGAACGGACGCCCTTTCTCATCTTGAGCTTTCATGAGGGAATACCACATATTCCCAGGTAATTGGAGACAGAGTTGCATTTGAGTAATATCAGATGGAAAACAAATCAGAACCCTTTCATCTGCTTGTCTAGGCTCTAAATCTTTTTGCAATTTTTCTTTTTATTTAAAGTGTTAACTAGTTTTTGTTTATAATTAGCTATGAATGTGCATTTTGACTGCTTTTAAGTGCAGCCAGTATGGGTTATTTTTTAGACAGATGCAGTGCCTTTCGTCTGAGTCATTTAAAATTGCCATTTAACTGCAGATATACTGCTTTAGTTTTGTGACTTTTCAGATACTTCTTTTGACAATGAACTAAAAGTTAAGTGAATTTAGGTAGTTTGTACATATTAGGGTATGACTATCCAAATATCTTTGCTTAGACTGTAAAAGAAAAAGCTAAATCCCAATGTATCCCTTACTTTGCACTGCAAAAATTCTTAGAACAATAAAATAAATACCACGAAATAAAATACTTTTGGGAGGAAGAAAGCTTGTATCTGTGAAGTATCAAATTGCAACTTGGTCTTAGCAATAATTCACAAGTACCTTTTAGTTAATACTGAGGAGTTATTTCAGTTTTGTACATATATATATATATATATACACACACACACACACACACACACGACTTTCTAGAAATTCAGGTATATATAAATGTATTAATGCTTGCTATCAAAAACTCAAGAAACACACAATAAAAATCATGCATATTTCAAAATATTTATATATGCAACTTTTGGCCAACATTATAATACAGGAAATTCATGCACTATTAATCACCCTGCTTAATATGCTTATTAAAGTACTAGTGAAATTTCCTTCTAAATCTTTACATCAAATACAAAAGTGGAAAAACCCTGGGCAAATATTATATGCATAAATGAGTTTCACATTCTGCAGACAGTAAGGTCTAAGAGTTGTGGATTCCAACTAGAAAAATTGTGAACTCTACTTATCTTTCATAGCGAATCATGTGTAAAAGCTACACATTACAGAACAGGCTGAGCAAATCTCTGTTGAACCTTCAAAATGCAGTGTAAAAATAATGGGACACATAGGGTAATTTGTTTCTCTTTTCTTTACCAAGAAATAACATCACAGTGAAGCAGATAATTCAAGCACACTCCCTTAGTAGTATCAAGCTGAGTTGAAATTAGGATCCTTCAGATAAAACAAAAATCTCTGAGTCTTTAACTAAAAATAGGAAAGTGCATGTTTTAAGATTGAGTTTTCAATATTAAAGGCAATGACAAGTAATTTCAACTTGCCAATCCAAAATATCAAAACACAAAATGGCTTAAAATAGGACTCTGAAAACTTCAAAAGCTCCACCTGATGTTTTCTTTCTTCCTAATCTTATTTGCCAAAATAATGCTTGAAAGATAAGACATTTCTAGGGGGAAAAGCCACACAACAACATTATAATATCTCAGCCAATATTTAAGGGCTAGTACATTTTTTGGACATTTTGTTGCGGCTCAAATATAAATAAATATTATATAGTCTTTTCCTTCAAGAAAATGATGAGGTGACAGAGGTAATTAATGTTACGTAGGTGTTATGGACATGTCTAGATGCAAATGTTAATATGGATGATGTTGATATACCATTCTAATTTGTTATATACAATAAGCCAAAATAATAAATCTCTACATGAAAGGTACTATAATTATTCTATTTTACATGAAGTAGATTAGTATTCAAAAATTTAATCACGATATCAGAAGTATTACATAAAAGAGACAGGATTCAAATCGATGCAGGCTAACTTCAAAGTCAGAACATTGGCAAGTTACTCATGAGCATAGTAAATGGAAACACCCATTCACCTACTGAGAGAGAAGTCAGAGAGAAAAAGACAAGGGATTGACGTGATGAGTAGGGCTTCGGCAAGTCAAGCAGTAGATACTGGAGAATGTGAACAAAAGCAGGAAGAAAATGGCTCAGAAGCAAAAGTGCACCACAGATCAGGGTATCAAGAAAGAAAACATACTCAAGTGAAATAAATAGGACACACATGTGTCAATATCAAACAGTTTCTCTGCTGTGAAAAACTAAATGTGTAAAAAAGGTTCAAATTGTATAATTGATAATGTGAAATAGGAAGAAAAGGGATAAAGGAGTTGGGGAAGTGGGAAGGGTGGGGGAAAGGAAATAAGGGAAAAGAAAAAAGATGAGAAAAGGAAAAAATGGAAACAAAATCTTTGTAAACAGAGAAGAGTGGAGGGGGTGAAGGGAGGGCAGGGACAAGGGGGAAAAATGAGAACCAAGACCTGTCATGTATAGGTACAAGATCCCAATGATGAATGTAACTGCACTGTATACCTAAAAAGTACCAATAAACTTAAGAAAAAAAGAAAATATTTTAATATCTATTTTCTTCAATTCTAAAGGGAAACAATAATAATGCCAAATGCGTACTGGGCACTGAACAAACAACAGATCTTATTATGTTTGCCATCTTTATGATTGTTTAGTTTTTAAATTTTAGATGGACTGTTAAATTATGACATGTATCTTTTCCTCTAGTGAAATAGTCTATTTAACATGAATTATATTTAAATTTTGAATGGGCTATGTTAAATTTTGACATACATCTTTTTCTCTAGTGAAATATGAATTATATACATGCAATGAAAAGTTGTTGAGGAAAGAAAACTTAAACATTACTATTGTTGTATAAGATATTGTAAATAGAGATTAACTGTATTATGCTTATTATAGCTAATTTTAGATGTATAAATGTGATTGCTATTTCAAAAAAATGAAAGAAAACATAAAGAAAAAAGATGAGAAATGTGATGGAAAATAGCTGTCAAAAAAAGCTGTGCAGAGGGGCAAGTGCAGCCTTTGATGGTGTGATAGATATTACAATAATCAAAGCCAAGGAGACTGAGCTGAGCTCGATCTAAAGTAGAAAGACCGTCTCACTTCTGGGCTCTCCAGGAGCCAAATTCAACCCCATTGTAATCACCTAGAAGACTGGGTAAAGCATATTAAAGAGCAGCTTTTATATACTGGACAAGTACCACAGGACTCTGACCTCTATTGGATCCTTCAATTTTCCTCAATTTCTGCTTAAAAACAAGTTCCAAATCATGGAACCTGAAACAGAAAGTCCCCATAAGCCAATCACTCTTGCTGAGTTGAGGAAATATAAACAGGAGCTCTGCAAGGTTGAACAAGCAGGAACAAGATATTTTAGTTACAATTTGGTATAATGGAATACGACAACAAACCACAGGCAGGAGAGTGGAAGTGTACTGTGGTAGAGTTCTGACACCAAATAAAGTAGCTGTGTAACTTCATCTGAAGATAGTGATAAACTGGAGGGACACAACACAGAGCGCCCCCTAAAACTTTAGGACAAAGACATAGAGCAAATAAGCCAATGACAGAATAAAATGGAATATTCATGCTCACTTTGGCAACACATATACTAAATGGAATGTTCAAAAATACTGAAGTAATCCATAAGAAGGGAAAAAAGAACTAAAATGAGAAAACAAATGACAAAACAAATATTTGAAAAAAGCAAATAGTAGATAACTATAAAGATTTCAAACCCAACTATATTGATAATTACGTGAATGGACTACAAATTTCCACTAAAAGGCTGGGATTGTTAGACTGGATTAGAAAAGTAAGTTCAACTATATGCTCTAGAGAAAAAAAAATGTGTTTATTTAGATTAAAAGGATTAAAAACTTATATTGGCAAATGCTAATTATAACAAAGCTGAAGTAGGTATATTAAAGTTAGATAAATGTGATTTCAGAACCAGAAATTACAAGGAAAAGGAAGGTACATGTATAAGGAGAATGGGATCGATTTAAAAGGAAGATACAACAAATCTGGCTGTGTATATACTCCGAAACAGAGCATCAGAGTACATATGTAGCAAAAACTGACAAAACTAAAAGAAAAATGAGACAAAGTCCCTTGATTGTTTAAATTAAAAAGAAAAATAGATAACTGTAGAGATATTTCAATCCTCTTCTCTAAGTAACTGTTAGACCAATTAGACAGAAAAATCAGTGAGGATAGGGATAAGGACAGATTAGATTAGAAAAATACGATCAAGGCAATGAAGGCTTCTGCACTCATCCTGGAAGGTCATTATTGCAGGTGCAGAGTTAATTGAAGGGAAGAAGGGATCAGAGGCACAGTCAGCAGTTGTGAAATCAGTAATAATAATGTGGAATGGTAGGGTGGGCCAAGATGAGAAAGGCTGTGTGTGAGATGATCTACAGTAAGCATTTAAATACAGAGGAAAGGAGGGAGGGAGAAAAAGGAAGAGGAGGAGGAGGAGACAAAAGAAGGAAGGAATGAAGGAAGGGAAGAAGGAAGGGAGGGAGGGGAGAGGAGGAGAGGGAAATGCTTCTGAAGTTTATTCTTGAGAAATCAATGAGAAATGAAGAGTCCAGAAGGCAAGTATTTCCCTTCCTACTTGTAGCAAAAACTAAAGATAAATTCACTAAATAAGAACATTTTCATAAATTCTGTGAAAGCTCTCTGATACATCTTGTAACCATGCTCCCTGCTTTAACTAAAACATCTATCTAATTATCAAAGCTTTTAAAACCATCTTCAAAAAAACAGAAAAATCCCCAAATAATTTAGGTGTGGGTTTCCTTAAATATGTAATAATAAATCTCTATGAATTTTATAGACATATATATCCTTCAGAGGAACAGATTATAACAAAATATATGAAATATATATGTATCCCTTATAGCTACACATAGAAAAAACTATCTACGATTTGAAAAATGACAAATATTAGAGGAAAAAATACTCACCACTACTCAACCCTCTCTACCTCATGACAAGCATCATCAATTACTCAAGATACTGTTTCATCCAGGTAAGATCTGAGAATTATCCTCAAAACAGAGCTCAAGAAGACACAAGCTGTCAGATTTGGCATGTGCCAAATCTTTTGGTGTATGAGACCAAACTCGATTTGCCATCGAGTTCCATGACCTTTTTCATGTATTAACATGGTTGCTGAGATTTTTCTCAGGTCCGACATAGAGGGGAAGTTATGCTTATACACCCATGGTGCTACAGCTCCATACCTCACCATGCTGTTTATCTTCAGAGTATAGACAGGTGGCCAGAGATACCCTACACTGACATCCTCCCTATTGGGGTTTATATTTAGATGCTCCCCAAAGCCTCATGGGCTTACAGGTGAGGCTTTAGAGCGGCGACTGGACTGTGGGACTCAGAGGCGTCACTCTCAGGAGGTGGGATTTGGTCAGAGGTGGGTCACTGGGGTGGTGATCTAGAAGTTTTCGTCCTTCACTTATTCACTGTTTCCCTGCTGACCTGTCCTGAGCTACTGTCCTCCACTATGCCCCTGTCCCCCACTGAAACTACCTCAGAGCCAGATGAGTGTGGGCTGAAACAACTACAAACTGTTAGCCAAAATAAACCTCTCCTCCTTTAAATTGTGGATATCAGGTATTTTGTCACAGCAAATGAGAAAGTAACTAAGGTATTCTCTCAGAATTTATGTCTCCAGGGGTCCAAATGGCCAAATAATATGAAAGATAATATATATTGAGGAGAGAGCCAAGAAACAGGCATATATTAGACATTAATCAGATAATTTGTTAATTCTACATGGTTAAATTTATTATGAGTATTTCCTCTAAATCAACATATTGGTATTTCCTAAGTAACTACCGAAATGGAAAACTATAGAAATACACTTAGGATTATATCAGACCTGCTTTCACCAAAAAAACAAAAAACAAAAAACAAAAAAAAAGGCTTAAAATTTTTTAAAGTGCTAGTCATGAACTCAGGAGCTAGCCGATTTTTCTTCAAAAATCATCAGTCATTAAGGATTGCACATGGATTTCTGCTACAAGAGCATAACAATTTGGTCAGGATTTACCTTCATGGGAAAACCCTGAACCTAAGATTAAAGAAAAATCTTGGATTTGCCATTCATATATATGTATGTATATATATGTATATATATGTAATATATGTATATGCATATATATGGTAAATCCAAGTTTTTTCTATATATGAATGAGATTTTATATATATATGTGTCAATTTAAAGGATATTAGCTATAGCCAGTATTTTAAACATAGCTACATCCTCATCAATATTCACATACTTTAACATGACTCTAAGGCAATTCAGTCTTTCCATGAGAGTGCAAGTTATTATGAGGTTGTTGGTCACTGGATTATAAGAGAATGACAGTGACAAGGAAAAGGAAGTGACTGGCACGATAATAGCAACAGATTATTTGGGGCTGGACCTGGGCCAATGCAGTGGGATTAGAGGGAAGCAAATCTGCAGCACTTAGTAATGATTAGGTGAGGAAAGCAAGGTTGAGAGAAGCACATGGGAAAAGGAGGCATCAACAATAAGGCTAATATTTCTTTTGACCCAGTAGTTCAACATTAAGGGCTGTAGTATTTAAGTATGCATTGTGAGAAATACATAGATGTATTCACTATAATCTTTCACTATTGAAAGCAATACGGTAGGAAACAACAGGTTAATAAGTAGAGAAACTAGAAAATAAGTTCTGGTGCATTTTTACAGGAGAGTATAAAGTCATTAGGAAGAACATACTGGTACAAATGATTTAAAAATACTTTAGTATAAACAAACAAGATGGACTTCTATTTTCATCAGTATAATGGGTTAGATACCTCAAAAGTTTCACAACAAAGAGGATAAAAAGGTGGATTAAAATAAAATTGAATGCATGGCTGAGTTGGATAAAAAAAAATAAGGAAAATTCTCTGAGGCCATAAAAACAAACAGGAGCAGGATTCCAAAGAGGCGTAAACCAGATCTGCCCTGGAGCAGCACTAAACCCAGCAACTTTGTTTTTCGAAGGCCACACAGGAACATTTTGAAAAGGCCTAGCATCCTCCAAGGTGTCCAGAAACACCTTGAAAGAAGAAACTGAAAAGTGTCACCTCAATGAAGTAGACTATGAGGAATATGTCCATGTCATGGTAGCTCTGGTTAGAAGGGGGAATCCATTCACCTAAGAGACCTAATTCCCCCTAGGCAATCACACTGCACTGAGCCTCACTGCACAATGAATGATTCTAAAATGCAAGGCACGAATTTACTTTAAAATAATTCTTAGTTGGTAGAGCCTCCTGATGATTAGCCAAAACAAACATGGTGAGAAATATAAAAACATAAAAGGGCCCGAGAGAAAATTTAGATTAGAGAACAAGAAACAAAATTGGACCCAAGGAGAGCTGTCAACACAGCAAGGGAAGAGAGGCGTCAGGCTTCCAGACAGCTGAAAGGAATTTACTTTGAACCCAGAATTTCATAATTAGCAAGTCTATCTCTCAAAAACAAGTGTGATATAAAGATATTTCCAAACACACAACAATTTACAGTCCAAAGTTTACACCAAAGTTACTTTTAAAGGGTGAACTTCAGAGAGGAGGAAAACAACAACCTTAGAAGGCAGGCATAACAAGAAGAAATGGTGAGCAAAACAAATGGTATTAGTTAAACTTAAACCAAAAAAATGAATACATAAAACAACAATTCTATATTGTAGGAATCTAAAACAGAATATGAAACAAACACTGGAAGAGAATGGCATAAAAGTAGGTGAGAATAATGTTAAAATATTTTAAGGACTCGTACTGTTTAAAGAGAAATAAAAGTAGTTTCAGACTTTGAAAAAGAACTGTGTTAAGTGGAAGGAAAATAATGTAAGATATCACTTATATGTAGAATCTTAAAAGAGCAAAAATGAAAACAAATCAAAACAAAACCCTTCAAGTACACAGGAGTTGAAAGAGTAAAAGCATACAAAGTTGCTGTAATGAGGAAACAGAGAGATATAATATAAAGTATGTGGACTGTATAATAAAATTATCGTACTGTATATTGCAGATTTGCCAAGCCAGTACCTTTTAGGTACTTTTGTCACACAGGGGTAACTGTGTGAAATGATGAATATGTTCATTTGCTTCACTTCAGTAACCGGTTTCATTTAGAACACGAATTTTAAGACATATTGTATGCCTCATAAAAATAAGAATTGTATTAAAATATCATAGCTATGGCATTAGAAGAAAAAAAGATAAAGAATATTAACTTTTGAAGTAGAAGAGAGCAAAAATTAAATAAGAATAAAACCTTCAAATGATATATGGTAATTGGTTTCCAAAGATAACCAAAAAATAATTCTTTCTATTCCTCTAGTCACGCCCCTTTGCAAAAGGACATTTCTATTAATCCTGTCTATATTACACTAAAAGGAGTAGCCATACCATTATGTCCAGAAGAAAAGTGTTAGGAAAAAGAAATGAGAAAACAAAAAGTAAAACTGTCATTATTTACAGTGATATCTACAGAGAAAACCAAAAAAATATCCAAAATTACTAGGAAAAATAGTAAAAGAGTTCATCAAATTTATAGGATGCAAACAATTTATACCATAATTAAAATTTTATGTATCATCAAAAATAAATGTAATTCACAAAATACGTAACAGCAAAAATACAAACTTCCTCAGAAATATATTTACAAAAAATATGAAAACTTAAAAAAAGCCCTAAATCTTTTTTAGGTAGACATTGAAAGAGACATTAGAACATATCATGTTCATACAAGATGTCATTCTCCCTGGTCTGATCCATAATATCATGTATGTAATTGTGTCACGTTCCTAACAGATTTATTTGGGTGGGACCTTGACAGTTTAACTCTAGAATTTTAGAAGGATAAATTATCAAGTGGAAATATAAAGGTCCTAGACAAGGTGAAGGTCTAGCCTTTCCACATTTCCAGATATCTACAGACATCTACGGTAAATAAAACAGTGATGAAGAATAACTTAAGAGAATAAATAATGGGCATAGGTCAATGAAACAGTACAGAGAAACCCCAGGAAGAGCACAAGAAATGTCTACGTGACAACAACGGCACTGCAGATTAATAGAGAAAAGATGGCTGATTCTTGGCAGGGTAGTGAGCAACTACAAATTATATGACAAAAATTAGATTTGCATTATAGGCCATAAATAAAATTCATCTTTACATAAATCGAAAAAACTATGGAAAAAAACTATGTTTTTTTCTATTCTGTGAAAGCAAACTAAATGTTTACAGGAAAATACAGGACAACATTCTCATAAAGTTGTAATAGGAAAGAATTTCTTAAATATGACAAAATTATATATAATTAAAGAAAAGGGTGATAACTGTCACTATGTAGAATTAGAAATTTATGTTTATCAATACTCAGCAGACAAGTAAAAGACAAGCTCCAAAGTGGGAAAAAAGGCACCAATTTAACTGACTGTGCTTACATCCTAAATATAGAAAATTTTTCTAATAATCTAATACACAAAAGACACATCAATAGGAAAAACAAATACAGCAAGAAGATTTTTAAAAGACTTCACACAGAAGCAAAAGCATATAAATTATGGATTGATCACTTGACAAAAATGTGACCACAGTCTTGCCTGTATTTAGGAGCAAGAGTTCAATATTCCCTAATTCAGTGTTCATAGCAACACTGACTCTATAAAACACAACCACAGCAAGTAATAAGAATCAACTTATCATGTAGATAGTATAAATGATGAAATATTATATTTATGTTTGTGTTAAACATAAAATGAATGTAAACTACACAAACTTTTATTATACAAGCGTGCATATTCTTACATATACACAAGCATATACATTTACCCTATTATATATAAAATATAAAACAGATAAATATGAAATATTTCATGATAAAAATTAAAAAGCAGGAGTCATACAAGCAAATGGAACATGTATCCATTACTAAAACATACATAAAAACAGATGTACATGTACACCTGCACCTATATGCAAATTATCTCTGAAAGGATAAAAATGAAACATCAGTTAAAACAGAGGAAAGTAAGAGTAAGAAAACTTTCATTCCACTATATACCTGAATTTTTTAATAGATGCATGAAGTGCTTAAATATTCCCATTGTTCATTCACTAAGAAATAAAGAATCAGGCAAAGCGCCCCCCACCCTGGACCAGCACATGAACGGTAACAACATTCACAGTATCAGGGAATGCAGGGGCAGAAAAACTGAAGACCTTGCATGGAAACGGCAGTCACTTCTTCACTCTTCCCCTGGTGAGCTCATCTTTATGGGGAGTCTGTTATTACTCAGTCCTGAAGATGTATTCGGGATGTTCCGCAGAGACATTTGGCCTGCAGTGTCGGTAGAAGCATCCACCGGCAGGCAGTTGCGAGGGGCTCATCCCTCCACACTTGCAGAAGGGAAGGAGTGTGGATAATGGAAAGCTAACACTCAGAAAGAAGTGGTGATGCAAACTTCTTTTCAGAAGTATCACTTCAAATTTTGCTTGTCAAATATTAACAGTGACAGAAAACATACAGTGGAATCTAAAATGAAATCACTGCTTATCAGTAGAGTAGGGGGAGAGCTTTGTCCATCTGATGAATGGTGTATACATGCATGCTGCACCTACACAGAAGTTTTTCCATTTTTTAGTCCTGCTGTTGGGGAATTTTTTTGTGTAACTGAGTATCTCACATGTCATTTATAGTTTCTACCACCTGATATTCCATAATTTCATGATCTGCTATTTTGTTGGTTCTTTACTATTTTATTATAGTTTTTAACTTAAAATTTAATTCCTGGTTCATTTCAAAGGTCTCCACTGTGGACTTAGCCATCCATTGTGATTTTAGTCAATTAATGAATGAGTCCTCTGAGACTTACGTTTCTCACTGTGAAACGGGGTTAATTATGGCTGCACAGACTGCCCCAAAGAGTTAAGAAATTAGAATCACATAGAGTATCAATGGGCTTTTGTTAATTTGTTAGCACAGCAGAAATAGTATTATGATTCAACAGTTATTACATGGTCACACAGATGATGAATAAAAACAAATAAAAGTTAATGATGCTTATTTCTCAATTGTGAATGGTCCATGAAAGGTTACCTTAAAAATCAAATTTACCTTTTGCATTACTGCAAAAAAGCTGTCATATAATATTTTCAGAAACAGAAATAAAAGTAACACCAAACACGGTCACACTGAACTGGATATGAAAGACTTCGTAAGGGTGGCACAGATACATTTCTGATGGAAGATCCTCATCTCTGCGGACTTGACAGTCCTTGGCACAGTGAACAACCACCGCTTTCACCATCTCTTCATTGTCGAGTATAGTGTTACCAATAGTAAAGATTATATATTTAAGGCTTGAGATGTCAACACCCTTCTAATTATAAGCATGTGATTACAGATTTATGCGTTTTCGTCTTGGTTTTATTCCACACAGGAATTGTTTGGCTCCAATTTACTACACTTAATTTATGGAACGAATGTTTGGGAGAGGGGGAAGATAAGGAGAGTGAGGTTCTTGCAAAAACTCATTAGCTATTTTTGATTTATAAAAATCACAGTAGGGACTTAATTTCCTAGCACTGGGAGAGACACACTCTCTTTATATTGAGCTTTAAAGTATATAAGTATCAAAATATATCATATATGTAAAAAGGGCAACGAAGACAGCCTGCTTCCTCCTTCTTTCCCAGTGACCTCAATGCAAGCAGATAGATATTTAATGGAAATCCAATACATCTAAGGTCCTCTATAGCTTGTCAACAAAAACATGGTATTGCGTCCACACTTTGTTCAGAGTACAGCTTGGATTCAGCAATAAAGAGGGGCATGGGGAAAGGAAGCAATATGCTGAGTTCTGGAAAAAATCATGAGGTTTTGTAGCACACTCACTTAATTATTAGCACACTCACTTTTTATTTCCTGTTTCAGGTACTAGTTTGAAAAAATGTACAAAAAAATTAACAGCACTCACAAATAAATGCTGAATAACAATCTCGAGATTAAGCATTAGTTTTCTTCACAAACGCATCCAATCAAATACATCACACATGATGACAAAAAATAACAATAAGCTAAACTACAGGAACTTTGACCAAAAAGTTCAGACACTTAGGCTTCAGTTACGGTTCTCCCTCAATAACACAATAACTTTAAAAACTGTTGCAAAGTGGTATCATTTTTCCTCCCCACTTATCTAAATTATTAAAGCTCAGAATACCAGCTTATGTTTATGTCAACCCAAGACACGTACTCTATGATCATTCCCTTTTTCCTAAAACTCTTTCCTACTCAAGTTTCCAACACAGCAGCCTCTCTCAGTTTCCTTCCTACCTGACAGTTATACCTGGAGGTGCTTTTCTCTGTCCATCCAAGTGGATGTTATTCTTCTCCAAAATACTACCCCTAGCCATATTTATTCTTTTCATCCTATGTGACTACCTCTCCTCTATAATTATTTCCTATGGTGTCTCATTCTCAACTGCAGACCTCTGTGCTGAGTCCAGTTCATCTATACACCTCTGTGTGGGGCATGCTAACTGATATATTTATTCATGAGTGATCATGTTTATGCCTCAAATATTTTCCTATACAGGTTAAGCATCTCTAATCCAAAACATGCAATCAAAAATACTGCAAAATCCAAAACTGTTGACGTGTGGGACTTTGGTGCCTTATGGATTCATCATATTAGGATTCTCTTTTTTTTTTTCCTTGGTTTTTTTTTTTTGAGACAGGGTCTCACTATGTAGTTGAGACTGACCTGGAACTCACTGTGTAGTCCAGGCTGGTCTTGAACTCACAGCAGTCCTCCTGTCTCAGCCTCCCAAGTGCTGGGATTACAGGCGTGCGCCACCACACCCGGCCACATTAGGATTCTCAACATGTAAATTCTATATAAATATTCCTAAATCATAAATACTTCTGCTCCCAACCATTTGGGATAAGGGATATTCAACCTGTATTCATCTCAGTGATAAGTAATATTCTCCCTGCCCCTCAGATGTGAAGTCTAGACATGTAACAACCACCTATGTCCGTTTGGTTCTGTCTTGTTAGACTCCCCTAAATCTACCTGCTTATCCTCAGTAAAGTGCTCCTCATTTCCCTAACAGTCTATCAGAACCATTTTCTAAGTGGTCTCCTACTTTAAGGTCTAATCTGTCTCAATTCTTGTGTTTTTGCCTTTACAAACAATGCAGCAGCACGACTAAATCCCTGAAACCTGCCTATTCGAGAGAAGAAATGAGGGACATTCCCAAGGAAGGGGGAGTTTAAACAGAGACCATGAAATCTTAGATTGAGTAGAACAAAGAAAACAGGGAAGAAATTGGACGAATCAGTGAGTTTCAGAGCAAGGTGAAATTCACAATGCTTGTTAGAATGCAGGGCAGAAACCACACAATAGCTGAATTATGAGGAAAGAAGAAGTTTCTGTAATACTGCAGGAATTTATGCAGTAAGACCTTTCAGCCAGTATCAGATGTGGTATATTTCTTGGATTTTTTGAGAGATTTTACATTTTGAGAATGAAGATTTTAACTAGATATGTGAAAACAGGAATATGCTTCTAGATGTTAATTTGAACACAGAGGTTCACATAAGAGTGCTATTTTATTACTGAAAAAACTGAAATATAAGCAACAATTTGGCATGCATTTATTTGTACTAAGGCAGTATTTTTTCTAGTTTATAAATTTGATTCTAGAATTTTATCCCAATAACTAGAAAAATAGGGGCAAAAATTGCTACTTTCATAAAAATTTATCTTAAGAGATAGATATTTTGAAATCTATTATTTTTTACTGTATGTTCAAAGTTGGCCGATACATTTTTCCAAAGGACTTTCTGTTGTGCTTATGTTGTTATCATCTGTATTTCAGATAACCCAGAATGTAAGATCCATTAAGACACATGTATTTTCTATCTGTAGTACATATCCAAAAGAACACACAGATTCATAGAAAATAAATAAATGGTGTGTGTTTGTGTGTGTGTGTGTGTGTGTGTGTGTGTTGCAAAGGACAAAACTTAGGGCCTCACACATGCTAAACATCCACTCTACTATAGAGGTACACCTCCAGCTCCAAATATTTTTAATCAACAAATAGTCATAGAACATTTGAGTAGAACTAGACAAGAAATAAAAAGGCAAATGAAAATGGTAGAAAAACTGAAAACAGACTCATCTTGTTCAACCTAATGGCAAAAAGTGAGGCACTGTGATGGTTTATGTTAACTGTTGACTTGGTTGGCTTGAGGGCTGCCTAGGGGAACAGTATAGCACACTTCTAGGTGTGTCTGGCTGGGTCCTAAAGGTGTGACCTTGGGGATCTTATCTGGTCCCTGACCCCTTCTTCTCAGGTGCTCTTACTCTATCCAGTACTGTTTCTAAGATACTATGAAAGGAGCAGTTTTACTCTGACATTCCCTTTTGCCCTGATGTTTCTGCCTTGGAGCCAGTCAGCCATAGACTGAAACCTCTGAAACCATGAGTCCAAGTTAAATTGCTCTTCCCTTAAGTTGTCAGTGCCAGATATTTTGTCCAGCAATTAAAAGCTAACGGATGCATTAGCTCTACTCACAAATAATATATTACTTACTTACAATGCATATAATACTTATAAAAAGTAAATGATTATCCTTGCAACACAAATGATTTTATTTAATATAGAGAAGTTTAAAATTGCTAATATCCATATTTCACAATAGGAGGTTAAATGATCTTCTTGGAAAATCATTAAAAATCTAAGGAGATACTTATCCATTTAATACAGCTGAGCAGTCCTATCTTCCCTGTGTGTCAAATGCTACACAAATCCCAAAAGCCTCCTCTACCTGACCACTGACTCATCGGAAACAATTCTCAAATATATCACTATGGCTGATCACTTTTGGTGTAGAACCATAATTTCTACACTCCAAATAGACTACAAAAGATAATTTTACTATTTGTTTCTAAAAAATGACAGATTTAGTCATCAAAAATAATCTTAAAACCTGACCTATAAAAAATAAGTTCATTAAATGAAATAATAAATCACATAATGTGAATATCAATATATGTAACATTTGCTATATTTTGGATATAAAACCCAGCAAATTTCTTCGTTTCTTTTTTTTAGTAAGATCTAGTCTCACAAGCCACAAGTGAATAAATGTTCTATTCTTTTACCAATGTTATTTTAAAAACTTACATATCATTTTTTTAAGCTACAAATTGAAAGGGCTGGGGATTTAGCTCAGTGATTCTTCCACCTGCCTCGCAAGTGCAAGGTCCTAAGTTTGATCCGTGGTACCAAAAAAAAAAAATTACATATTGTTGATCCTAAAATTCCAGTGAATGAAAAAATCACCACTGAGAACAAAATGAGTTTACAAAGTCCTATCATATATAACTACAGGACTAGTAATTTTGTTCAAAGGCCTTTTTAGGAATCTGTGTGCTTTCCACCAGGAGCTCTGAATTTGAAAATGACAATCACTTTGATTTATGAACCTCAACAGAGTTCAATCTTCATGATTATCTTGCATGATTAAACTTTTTTCCCATCTAAAAAAAGCTGTGCTTACGTTTAATCCAATTGTAACATGACTCATTCATTGTAAATCATCATTAATGACACTTAAATAAACTATAAAAACCATAGCTTAACACAGAGAGAATGGAGCCAACTGTTAGAATGCTACTTGGCCTCGGTCTCATGCCATGTCAGCCTCTAGGAGAATTCCTGAAAGAGCAGGAACTTTCCCAGAGCGTGGCATGATACAAATCTGATCTTCAGGGAAGATGGAACATTCCAAAGTTGAAATGTTTTGAGTAGTAAATATCTTAATATAATTGTAAGTTTCAATGACTTCAAACAGCAGGGCTTGTAGTAGATGTTTTCCTTTCAAATAAATCATTTCTTTAGGATCTTCTGAAATGTTTTATTCCTGGTTATCGCTTAGGAATGTAGGAAGTGTCAATGAGATAATATTTATAAAGATTTTATGCTTGCAAAGAAAGGTGTTAAATATCTAGAGGTATTAGTGTATCCTATAAAAACTAACAAATAATGTTCTGAAATTTGAAAAACATCACTATGCTTTGTTCTTTGGGTACAATGTTTTGACAAAGCAAATAAATACCAGATTGAACTGAGGTCATACGGATAGTCAAAATTCAAAAGGATATCTAATTTTCTATAACATAAAGCCCAGGATTTCAATGTCTTTTAAAATATGAGCTATTTTAATTACTATCCAGTGTACTTACTGTCATGCAATAAAAAGTAACAATAATAGGAGCATTATCTACAGAACAGCATGTTTAACAAATTGCTAGTCTCTCACATCTCTGTGACTCATGATTGAACCAAACCTGGTTTTGTTTGTAATGTCAAAATAATCCCTTTCAACTCAATGTGTATTTAAAAAAAAAAAAAAAAAAACTGCCTTCTACCTTTCTTCAGAAGAGGAAAGAGAACAAAACAAAACATCTCTTTGAAATTTACCTTGAGTAATAAATCGCTCCATGTTTTCCTTGAAAGGCTGCATATGCTCTTTGGAAGAGACCTGGTACACTTTCCCAGCTTCAGTCTCACAGGCTAAAAGGAGAGAGGCACACTGTTTAGAGTGTCACAGGGCTAGTGGAGCATTAAAACAATTTTACAAACATACTAGCTAATGAACAAAACATCTCTTTGAAATTTACCTTGAGTAATAAATCGCTCCATGTTTTCCTTGAAAGGCTGCATATGCTCTTTGGAAGAGACCTGGTACACTTTCCCAGCTTCAGTCTCACAGGCTAAAAGGAGAGAGGCACACTGTTTAGAGTGTCACAGGGCTAGTGGAGCATTAAAACAATTTTACAAACATACTAGCTAATGCTAGAAAAGCTTGCTAACTGCCTTAACTGACATATGTGGCACATGCATTTTGGAAATGAGAGACGTCTATGATCAAGGTTTCTTTAGGGAATCACGAAAAGAAATTCTTCAGAATCCACACAGTTCCCTCACTTCCAAATCGATCACTTGCCAAATCTCTGAACTTCAGGCTCTTTATTTATAAAATACGCATACTACTAGAATGTGCCTCACAGTACAGGTATGAGGGTCAAATATATTAATAGATGTAATATGTCAGAGTAGTGCTTAGGACATAGTACAGCCATCGTGTGTAACTCTTTTCATCATTTTTTCATCGACTGACTTCTAACACAAGTTTATCCCTAAAGTCCAAATTTCTGAAAAAATAACAAAAACCAATAATGTTAGTAATGTTAGCACCACAACCAATATCTACAAAGTATCTATTGTCTGCCAAGAGATTTTCATCTACAACTTAAGTTAATACTTAGAATATGCTAGTAAGGTGACATCATGACTATAACTGACAGTGGAGAAAATTAAGGTTCTAATAAGTCACTAATTTTCTCAAGGGTCCATGTGTACCACAGTGGCAGATTCACAGCTGAAATCCTCATCTGTTAATCAAAGTTAATCTTCCTACCATGTCTGTGACATCATAAATATTTTTAGGTAGTCTACAGATCCAATTGGGGCTATTGTAGCAAAATTTTCCAAAGCAACGCCTGCCATCGTGGCGATAACAAGAAACCCAACTGACAAACGAAGGAACTCAAAACTGAAAAGTATAGTATGTATTTGAGGCTTGGCATGGTGAACCATGCCTGTAATCCCAGCACTCTGGGAGGCTGAGGCAGAAGGATCACAAGTTCAAGCCCAGCCAGGCCAACTTGTTGACTTAGGGAGGCCCTATCAACAAACAAACAAACAAACAAACAAACAGAAAGGCAGGTTGGGGAGCTTTATAGCTCAATAGGAATGCCCTAGGTTCAAACCCCAATACTGTAAAAATTAAAAGGTACATATATGAAAGCCAAAACACTTGTCAGACCCATATCTGACTCAGGAAAACACATTCTGATATTTTGTGCAGACTAAATGCAAATTCTGAGGTAAGGATGCCATTTCTATGACTTCATTCTTAGACTCTTTAACTTGCTTTCTTTTTCTTTATGAAACTGTACTTTCCTTTTACCCCCACCCCAAACCAGGCCATTAATTTGTCGTGGCAGGGGAAGGCAGGATGGCTGTATTGTTTGCACACATTTTCTTCATCCAAGGTAAGAGAAAACTTGGCTTAGTAAAATCTGAGACCAGATTTGAACATCTAAAGTTCTCCCTCCTATCTCCCCTCCCTCCCTGGGCACTATCTTGCACCTAAGATGCCAGAGATTGCCCAATCTATACCCTCAGTTCAGCTATCTTATTGCTCCAGACACACATATTAAACTTCTGCCCATATCAAATCCTCAGTATTTTCCACACAGGACTCATTACTATCTTCTCTAAACTTATTACCTCCCTGCTTTCTCTTTGTTGGTGGAACCACTATCTAACCTAAAAACTCGGGCTAAAATAGGAGAGTTGTTCTTGAGTCACTTTCTTTACTTCAAAATTCTGCAGTTTTCCCCTCATAAATATTTCTTAAGTTGGCTTAATTCTCTGAATTCCTGGACTATTATAGCACAAACACCCTCATCCCTCCTACTTACTCAGGCTGCTATAAAAACTTCTCACCTGGGCTTTCTAGCCCCAACATTACACAGACCTATGGTCCTCCTCACAGCTTTAAAAGCTATCCAGACAAGACAGGATAGATTACCTAAAGCTGTTCAGTAACTTCTGAACTTTCAGCTATATTCTGTTGTTAGAGGAAGAGAAGAACAATTTCAAAGCATATAATATAAGACATAGCACTTTCTACAATGTAGGCTTTGGTGAACATTCAAATCATTTGTGAACTCTGATATTTTGTGCAGACAAAATGCAAATTTTCATCTCCCCATTCATGCTCATGATGCCTTCTATGCTTAAAATGATTCCTCTTTATATCCTCACTTTTAAATTGCCAATTCCCACTATAACTTTATAACTTAGATGTGACTGTCCCTTAGAGGCAACCCTGACCTCCCTACATCCCCTACTTTCCCCCATCCCTGCCACCTGCCCCCAGGCAGGCCTGGGTATCTCCCCTCTGTGATGCCACTCCTTTTTGTATTTATAGAGTTAAAGCTATTGTTTACTGAGCAAGTTTATGTGCCAGGGACTCTTTCTAAATGTTTTACATGTACTGTCCCATTCAATCCTCATAAAACCCCTTGGAAGTACATTACTCATATATTTACTTTACCTCAGAGAAAAAATACAGTACAAAGAAAATGCCCACATTTGCTGAGTTCATAAGTTAAGGAAGAGGGTTTCAATATCAGCTACTGCACTCTATTCAAGGTATTTATAACTGTTTCTGTTCTGCTCTCCCAGATTGGACTATTTGTGAGGAAATCTGTCATATTTCCATTTTTACCTCTAGTGTCTGACCCAGGCAAAACGTTGTTGAAAGGGTGAGAGGCTGGAAAAATACCTATAGAAATAGAAATATTCTAGAGTGTGGAATCTAGCAAACAAAGTTTAAATTCCATTTCATTCATCCCCTGAATGCAACATGGGATGGGAGTTAATTACCTCACCTCTGAGGACCTGAGCTGCCCCAACCGACAGTAAGATAGTAAAATTTCTAACGTTAACGTGACACTGAGAAAATGTATTAAAAAATTCCCCAAACTGAACTTGGGATATGTAAGCAGGTATCTACAACAAATGGTAATTGCTGTCCTTTTATAACAGGAGAGTTCAGGTTAGAAAAGTCTAAAATGAAATATAGTAGCAGCTTAAGAGCTGAAGTATGGGCTCAAAACCAGACTTCTTGCATCTTGATTCCACAGAAGGAAACGCTGAAGGAGCAGAAGTTAGAAAAAGAGCTGTGGGTTCAGCATGAAGTGGATGCCTAACATTTAGGGAACTCCTACAGTGAAGTCACAGCCTTGGGAGGTGTGGATGCCTGTGGGGTACTTCAGCGCCGGCTTATTCAGAAATTAGCTGGTGGAAGACGTGAGTCAGATTAGGACACACTGCAGTCAATTTCCTGTGGTCTATGTCACGTGTGGCAGCCCCATGTAGCTGAAACTCTGAACGCTTAATGTCTCCAGCTGAATAATAAGGATATACTCGATCACGTCATACTCCCTAGTGCCCAACAGCTTAAGCCAGTGTGGAAAAATAATATATAATATCTAGTCTCTTGCACCCGGCTTGATTCTCAACACTTAAAATCTAGAGGCAAGGAAGGTTAATGTTTTGACTAGTGATTCCAATTAGTTCATTTTTATTTTTAAAAAATTGAAACTAAAATGAACACCTGCCTTTTTTTGTTTATGATGCTATAGAATGTCTTGAGGCAGAGGATACTGTAAAAACACCCTAATTATATGAACTGGTAGAAATTGGTCTCATGGATCAGGTACCTGAAAGACTTCATTAGTTAAGAAACCAGGCTGCCTGTGATAAAGTCCACCAAAATTTCTCCGCATTTTTATTTTTACTCAATAACCTTTCATCAACAAGACATTCATCATTTAAGAAAATGCATGCTATAATAATTTTCCTTTAGTCTTTTTTTTATTTCAAATTGATTTTCACTTAATTTTACAAATATTCCCTGGCCCATTCATATGAACTTTTTTTTTTTTTTTTAATTTGGGTACCGGGGATCAAACTCAGGACCTTGCACTTGCAAAGTAGGCAGCAGAACCACTGAGCTAAATCCCCAGCCCATGTGAACTATATTCTTAACAAAAATGCAAGTATAAAAACAGTTCCTCTGTCTTTTCCCCTTACCCTATGTAGTATAATTTCTTGAACCTAGTGGGAATCAAATAGGATTTTTAGTCTAGAAGAGCCATAAATATATATATATATATAACCAGTATGTTTCCAGCAATATCCACCCACTTTTTCCTTACAAAACTGTTTTGTTCATTAGATTTCCCAACCAAATACTGAGTAGAAAACTCTGTGTAGTACATTGGCTATGGAACGCTATGACTGCAGGTTGCTGTGTAACACTCCAGGAATATTCATAGAAAATGTGTGCACTTATAAAATAAGTTTAAAAAAATTAAGCCCACCATTGATAATTCAGGTCTTCAATGAGTGTCAGAACAAATCCGCTCTCATTAAGGACAGATTTCTCCTCTACATATCTCATAGCATTCTCAATTTATCCGTGCCATTGTGTTGCCAGTACTCATAACATCCTCTAACAGGAAATGTGCACTTAACAGTTAATTAATTATCTGTGGAATGCATGGATATATTAATTCCATCCTTTCATAGAGTTCTTATTAACTTGCAAAATATCATATCATTCATATTTCCCTGAGCCTTATTCACATTATTCACCCATCTAACATATTTTTACCCCTTGCAATCAATCAGGTGTCAAACTTCTGCTTATCTATTCCTACCCAGCCTCTGATCCAACTGCCACCCTAAGCTAAAAAGTATGATCTCACCCTCAACTTTGTAACTCTTTTTCTACAGAACGTGTGAATAATATGAAATAAAAGCAAAGCTTGGATAAAATAGATCTGAATTCAAGTCTAGTTCTACAACTAGCTGTGTAATTTTGGGCTAGTTTCTTAAATTAACTGAGATCCAACAAGAAGTTGAACTTTAAATGCTAAGCACTGATCTGGTTGTCAGGATCTCATAAAACATGACAGTTGTTAATGATATTGTCTCGTATTTATTTATTTGTGTATCTTTGTCCCTAATTGCAGTTCACATTTCTTGAAGCCCAGGGCTGCCCTATTCATTTTTGTGTATCTAGTGTCTGAAATACAGAAGTATTAAAAATCTTGTATGAAAGAAATGCTTTCAATATTCCCAGAGTCATGAATTTCCTTAATTTTGATATTGTATCTCTGGAGGCAGCTAACTTGTGATATCATAAAGTATACCACAACCCAAATCCAAATATTCAGAGCTCTTCACCGTGATATAAAGTCTGTACTATTATTTGTGGGTGGTTGTGGGTTGATTCATTTATTTACTACATTAACAAGGAAGGGCATATTAATTAGTTTATTAATGAATAAAAATAAAGGGTCTAGTTCTTACATATGCATAATTCTCATGTATATTCTTACATATTCAATATCGCACGTGGATGTGTTCAACACGATGAGATAACATATAAAGAATATATAAATTTCTTTAGAAGAGTGGATCTCGTTCTTCTCTTAACTACAGCACATCGTGTTGTGCAACATATTGTCCTGGCTGGTGCTCATCATCCTTAAAACTGGGATATGACTACAAATTTTTAAAAAAATACCAAACACTATGATTGTAAAATTTAAAGGGTCATTTAGAAACATTATTAAACACAGACCAAAGATAAGAAGAGTTCCTGGAAAACTTGCATTACAGTCAAATCCAAATTTTAAAAAAACATTTGGTAGGAGGCTGTTGGCATGACTGAGTAATTTTTGAGTAATTTCAGTCACGTCAACTTTTGTTTAATTTAAAGAGTTTCTAGCCAAAAAGATTTTGTATCGTGTTAAAGGGCTAATATTGGAAAGCATGCACTGAGCTTCCACATGCAAAGGAAAATCTAGCCAGAGGGAAAAGGGAGCAAAAATCTCTGAGCTATTCCCACTGGAAATTGGGGCTCCACACATTAATGCTATCCACAGAGTGGAAGGAACATCATGGGGAAGAGCAAATATTATCTTATCACTCTCAGAGAAATGGAGAACATCACATACCACTTCCTCAAATGAACCATGATTATAAGAGTGTGGTTATTGTCTTAGAGAACTGGAATACCCTAGTTATAATTTATATGTTTCCAAGTTCAATCACTGTTAATCACAATTTAGAGTAATTCCTTTTCTCTGAGCTTGCAGAAGGTTTCACAGGTATCTATAAACCTACTTCAACAAATATGAGGGAAGTCACGGAACAGATACAAAGGAGAAAAAATAAGGTTAGATGAGAAAAGCCTTTCTTCCAAAACCAAGTTGTTTCCCACATAAACCTATTTTTATGTTATTCAAAGTTCACTTTCCAAAGAAAAAACACCATAACTACTTAAAACAGATAAATGCAGGCCATGAGATGCTTACAAAATAGATTTAAGTATAGAGATCAGACCCAACACTTGGTCTCTAGAAATGACTACCAGAAAAACAAAACAAAAAACTAACCATCCAAACAAAAAACAATCCATGAAACTGGCCCACCAGAGGAGCTGCTACTTAGGTTCCAATCAGACCTATGCTGGGTGGTGGGTACCACAGAATCAACCATTAGTTTTAGACCTCAACCTCATCTGCTAAATCTGCACCACCAAATAAAATGTTGTGCTACACCTTCCAGGCACTGGGGTAATGATTTGGGAAAACCTAATCTCTTCATGTTATTGCTTGACAGCAAAAACAAAACAAAACAAAAAACAAAAGACACATAAGAATGGAGAGAGAAGGGTAAAAGAGATAGAATAAGAAATAAAAAATGATCACAATACGATATGTGTGTAACGATTCCCCAGAACAAACAGCACTATTCTATATCACAAAATGCACTAATAAAAAAATGACAATATCATCATAACAGTAGAAAAATCGCAGGTCATTTTCTGTAACATATAAAATGACAGTAAGAATGACATAAGTAAATTGAAAATGAAGTGTTACTATGCAGCCCACATAGAAGTACTGTGGGATACTCTTAAATAAATTTTGGCTTATGTTAAAAATTTTAAAGATTACATGTAAGTAGAGAAGATATTATAGAAAAAAAAACAACTGAATTCAGAGAACCTTGAAGCACATAATGAATTTTACCTAATACTATCTTATTATAATACCATTTTAACATTGGGGTTATACCTAATACTATCTTGACTATCACTTTTGCCTTTAAGTGGATTACTTTGTATATATGTGCAAATAATAAAATAATTTTCACACATTAAAATAATCATAATCTAGAAATTACTACTTTGTGATACAATGTGGATGTGAGGTTGTTCCCAACTGAAAAACTGAAGACTTCTCACGAGACCTTGTCTGCCACTACATATGTGTGGTATATTGGGGAGGTTAGGAAACCATACTTGACAATTCCTAGTTATGGAACACAAATAAAAACTCAAATTAAAAGCCACACATGACAGTAAAAGGATGCTGTCTGGTTCCACCACCTCTCTCTCACAAGTAAATGTACAAACAAAAGCAAAAGCCATAAAAAAGCATAGACTCAAAAAATATTTAGAACTTAAAATTAGCAGAGGAAAGCAACTATCTAGAAAGTGAGAGGTTCTCCACAAAGAGGTAAACCTCCAAGTCAACTGAGAAGTCCTTTCAGAATGTTCTGTCAGGGCTCTACCCAAGCCATTTAGGAAATCAATCCATGATGTTAAGACCATAAAACTATCATAATTCTAATGCACACTGAGGAGGTGAAATGAGCAGGGCATGAACAATTCCAACACGATCTAAAATTCGGTGGCACGGGGACAAAGAAGCCAGAAGCAGAGTAGCTCTCAGAGGAAAGAAAGCAAAGTTGGTTCTGAACTCACTGAGTTTGAGACGCCAGTGGGACGTGCAGGTGTAGTTTTCCATCAAGCACTAGATGTGGGAGTTTGTGATCCGTGTGAGAGATCCTGAATATAGTTAAGATCACTTGATGAAGTCATGGACAGAGAGAAGAGATGTGAGTGAAGGCTGAATACTGAAGAATACTAACTTTTATGACGTAGTAAAGAAAGACAGGCCATTGATAAAGAAGACTGTGAAATAACTGTCAGGCATTAAGAGGAAAATCACAAGAAATGAGGCAAAAGAAGCCATTCTGTTTAGTGAGTTATAAAGAGTGAGTCACATGCAACAGAGACAACAAGCAGGATGTGGGTTGAAATAATATGTCCATTCAAGTTGGCAAATAATAACAGTAGTTTCTATAGTTCAAGGTATAAAAGGCAAATGGCGGCGGAGTGAGGAAAGAATGAGAGGTGATGAATCAGTTGATCGAAATCTCTTTCCACCTTGGCTAATTAGCACCAATATCCCAGAACAACTGCCCAGCAAAAATGTGTTGCCAGTCACGGAAAGAACAAGTATAAATAAACACAAATACTGTACAACTTCTAGGAAATACTCAAAAATATTCCAGCCTTGCCAGGGGTGGACAATTAGGACCAACTCATACTAAGAAAAGCGTACTATTTACTTAGACCATTTTATAGGAAAGATGGATTACTTTAGGTCTAACAATTAAATGTCTCTTGATTAGTCTCAAAATAGTTACTTATAACGTAAATATAATGAAAGAGGGCAGAGTTACCGCACACATACAAATTCCCTAATACCTTAGTTTGAACATGGCAATTTCATTGCCTTACACTGTATTTGTTCTGGGTTCACTAGTTTATATCTCAAAATAAGGCTAAACAGAACAGAATGGTTATGTAAGTATTCCAGGTGTTTAACAGCTGTCGTCTTCAACAGAAAAAAATTTTCAAAGTGAACAGTGTATTAAGGGATCTCACTCACGCATGGGATCTTTGATCTCCTAGAAGTCCAAAGTAGAATGGTGGTTACCAGAGGATAAGGACAGCAGAGGAGGAATAAAGACTGATGAATGAGGACTAAGTTATAATTAGAAGCAAGAAGTTCTAGTCGCTGCTGTATAATAGTGTGACTACAGACAATTATGTACTGATCATTTCAAAAACCTAGAAGAAATATTTTGAATGTTCTCGTCATAAAAAATGATGTTTGAGATGAGTATGTTTAACCTGATTCAAATATCACAAACTGTATCGGACATTGAATAGTACCCACCCAATATGTACAATTTTTATATGAAAATTTAAATTTAAAAATTGAAACGGAATGAAAAGTTGAAAATAAAGTGTTTGTAGATGGGGAGGGGAGGAGGGGGTGAAGGGAGGGCAGAGGTAAGGGGAAAAAATGAGAATCAAGACTTGTCACGTAGAGGTACAAGATCCCAACAATGAATGTAACTGTACTGTATCCCTAAAATGTACCAATAAACTCAATTAAAGCTGAAAAAAAATTTTTTTAAAAAAATTGAAATGAAAGAGCACGATGGTGATTTTTTTATCTTGTTGTTTAAATAGTTACTCCCGTAAGAGAATGCTTAACTTCTCATCATCCTCAGTACACAACTGACTACGCTTTCAAGCAGGACGCACTTCCCCAGCCAATGCCAGTCTGTGGATTACACCTAAGTAAACATCTGGCTGTGAATTCTCAAGCAGGAGTTAGCTTTTCTGTGCCTTGGCTTCTTCACCTGTAATGCACAAGAACAGAACTGTGCCCTAGTGTTGCTAGGAGGTGTAAATACGTTGACATATGCAAAGCGCTTAGAAGCGCACCTGGAATTCAGGAAGAGCTAGAGAAGCTTAAACTAGCATCACTGTTGTGATCCTTCTCATCCCCAGCAGCAGCAGCAAAGAGAGAAGCAACCCACCCTCAGGACCAAGAGCTTCGTCCCTCTAGATTAGGTTTGCATCCTGGCTTTTTCCTCCTCGTTTTCTTCGTTGACAATATGAGGAAAACGATAGCGTCTGGTTCATAGGGTGGAGGAGACCAAATAATTTTATATAAGGAAAGGACACAGAACAGTTATTCTAGTTATTCTACGATATTACAGATGCCAAGACAACACCATGACTGCTGCCCTTGCCGCTAAGCAATTAGAAACTAAGTCGTTATCTCTAAATCTAAGAAAGTGCCAACGGTGATGTTTCAGACTGTGAGCATGACTTTTCCATAGGGACAACTTAAAACGAGGTGAGGTACACACCCATACATACATATGCATACCTAATGTAAAGCACTTACATATCACTGGAATACAGAAAATTCTAAAAAGCTGCTTTCGAATATCCTCACTGCATCTAGAATTAGAAATAGTTCTTTCATCTTGAAGGTCAAAATAATCTTCATCTTGAGCTCCTTCCTAAACAGTGTCACAAATTCTGTCTCCCAACGCAGAATTTTCAACACATAAATCATATCGCATCAATTTCTGTAGAGCATTGAGTAAAATGTGAACACTTCATCTCGCATGGAAACTTTGTAGAGCCTGGTCAGAGAAGTTTGCTCTCATCTCATGCGCATGCTATTCCAAGAATGCTAGGGCGTTTGGACGTTTCCCCTGCCCGAACTCTACCTGGCTCCTCTTCTCCCTCGACCCCACATACATTGCCCATGTTAGCTTTTCTGATCTAACCACTACTGCTTTCTATGGTTTTATCACTTCCCTGCTTCCCTAAATCCAGCCAGTATTGGAGTTATGTAGGATTGCTAGAAATTCCAAGAATGAAGTAATCTCATTCTACTGAACTTGGTGATTCCTCCATTCAAATTTTCTGTCCACATATTTTTTCCACCTGGTAAAGTATTCAGTTTTAATGCTAACATCTAACTCCAGCCTTCCCTAAGCAGTTAGGTAAAATCAGGCTTACGCTTACCTTCCACTCTGCTTCTGTTACTATTCTGTAATGCAATCATGTTTGTATAGTTGGCTTTCAACTACATATGTGGTGAATTCTTTAAGCACAAGGATCATTTATCATTTATCTTTCCCCTCCAGACATCAAGGAAAATATCTTGGCAATAAAAAGAGCTCAATAAATGTCAGTTCTGAGTTCAACTGCCTTTTAGGAGAACATATTTGGGTAAATTCTGTGGACTTAAACAAAACCAGGCTTAATACTTTAGAGGCATGCTGGATACATATTGATAATTCCAGCAATTAATATTACATGCATTGAAAATATGGCTCAATTGTATTAAGAATGTAAAAATGAAAATTTGATAGACTAATTATAAACATTTATATTACATGAGATATATTTATATAATGCAACCAAGAATGGAGACTTACAGAAACATCATATAAAAAGAACAAACTCTGGCCAGGGATTTAATTCATTGGATCCACTGTCTGTCTTGCAAGCGCAAGTCCCTGAGTTCAATCCCTGCTACCAAAAAACAAAAAAAAGGAACAAACTCAAGCAATTAATGTGTTATTCACTTAGCATCCCTCCCACTCTTTTATAGTCCATATATTATAATTCAAAAGATCTTGGATCTTATCTATATTTTGATTAAAATTGTTCTTAAAATAGGAACTTTGACATTGTATATTTTTATACTAAGTAAGTTCCTGACATTTAGCGGGAAGCAATTCTAGATTTAAAGGAACTCACTCTGCATGGTCAGTGTGTGAAGTAGACCATACCAGAACAGAGAGGTCCACGGTGAGCAGTCTGCTGTGATGTCTATGTGAGAAGGGCAAGTCTAAGGTGGACCCAGCTTGGAGCTGTGATCTTAACCAAGTTACAAGAAGATTGTGCACACTCCTATTGCCTATTATTCTTTACTTCATTCTTGACATAATTTCCTCTGGTTCTGAAAGACATAAATCAGAGCTATTCATTCCTTTGCGTCTCCCTTCCTTCCTGTACCGGTCTTAGTAGGCCTCTAGGCATTCGAGCTAAAAATCAGAGTGATCTTGTACCTCTTTCTTTCTCTCACTGTATATCAGTGTGAGTACAGAATCCAAACCCGCTGTATTTCCAAAGACCTACAAATTATTCCCTTCTCTCTAGTCCTACCAGAAGGACCTTAACTCCTGCCCTCAGCCTCTCTGACTGGCCAAGTATCCTGCTTCTACTCTATCCAATCGTTCCCAAGTGCCTAGGGTTGGGCCTTTCAAAGTGAGACTGAGTGTGTTGTCTCCTTGCTTAGAAACATTCCCAAGGCTAACCAATGAATGCACTATCAAATCCAAAAGACCGTTCATGAGGATGATTGTATATTCTCCCTTCTACTTTCCTGAGTACCTTGGACTTAGTTACCTCACACTTTAGCAGACATTTATCACTACATTATTAATTCACATACCGAGTCCAGGTTACATCAGGTAAATGCTAAGAAAGAGCTAAGGATATTCAACACTGACCCTTCCCTGAAAGGTTCCATTCAGTGAGCCACAAAAAGAAGTGGCCTTAGTGTTGCAGTGTTGTAGTTAGGAGAACGAACTTCATGGGCTGGAAATTTAGCTCAGTGGTGCCTCTGCCTATCTCGTAAGGATGAGGGAGGCGGGGAGGAAGAGAGGGAGAGAGGGAGAGAGGGAGAGAGGGAGAGAGGGAGAGAGAGAGGGAG
>NW_022900923.1:14613067-14670100 GCF_012274545.1 Fukomys damarensis
GGGGGAGAGAGAGAGAGAGAGGGAGAGAGAGAGAGAGAGAGAGAGAGAGAGAGAGAGAGAGAGAGAGAGATCTGATTTCCCAGATTTAATTAGCCATACCTCAGGTATGAATATTTTGGATACCAATTGAGAAATCCCTTGCTTCATGGATCAATAGACAAGCAAAGCCCAAATAGCCACAAGATGGTGTCTGTGGTCAAGCCCATTTTCCTGCATGCTTAAAGTTTTGTTTCTCCTTCTTCCTGAGAAAATTTTACTGATGTTTCAAAGTTCAATTTAAATATAATTTTCCAGGTACCTCTTCTCTGTTTCTATAATATTTTGTGAATATAATGTTTCAAAAACACTTGTTATCCTGTACAGTGGTCAATCCTCTCATCAATGGTCCTTGTTAGTCTTTGAGTTGAGGGAAGGGTCTATATTTTGATCTCTTATTTTCTATTAATTTACTAAATATCTATTAAATGATAGTTAAAGTATTAGAATGTCTGTAAAATTCCTCAGTGATCAAAACCTCACACATTTCATTATGCTCTCAAGAAAAACAATACCCAGAATAATAAGAAGAAACTGATTTAGAAACAAAAATAAATATAAAAATGTCAGAAATCTTAGATCATGATATCAAGGTAACTACATGAGTAATGTAAAAACTACACTGGATAGAATCAAGGAAAATCAGTAAGTTAGAAGACAACGTGAAAGATGCATGAAAATTATAACAGAAAGGGGGGAATCTGAAAACTATGAAAGAAAAATTAAGAGACATGGAGAAGTAGACCATGCTAATCTAATGTACATCTAAAAGGAGTTTCAGGAAAATAAGAGAAAAATGATAAAATATAGTTCAGAATACAGTGGCTATGAAGTGTTAAAACATTGAGGAGTTAGTCATTAAATTGAAATTTCTAAGCAGAGTTAAATAGAAAAATATTAAAAGAATATTACACACTTTTATAGTTATTTCTGACCAGCCAATAAATTAATAGACTAAAATTTCCAAAATAATATTGGAATCAAGGAGGGAATACTGACAAATTTCTCAAGGCAAAAGTCAACCCACAAAGAAAATAGAAGGCAAATATAAATGAATTCAATTATCTTACTATAAAGTAGAGAAAACATAGATAAAAACTGTAAAAAAATGTACATCATGGTCCTAAAAGTATAATTCATGCATATTCGATATGCACACACCAAATAGAAATATAACAAAATATAAATATGATTTATCATTGGACTGTAGGAATATATGTAAATGTATTTTCTCCATTAAATTTTTCGATGTCTTCTAACCTGCCTATGCAAAGCTGATACTAATTATTAAATTAATAATAAAAAGCTATTTTAAGTGATTGAGGGTATAGCTCAGTGATTAGGCATGTTAGGCATTTGCTCAGTATGTACAAGGCCCAGAAGGCAGGTCTTTTCTAAAAATTCATTATTTTTCTTTTCTCAAATATAAAGAGAAAAGAAAATATCTTAAATATACATTTTTCAATGTATTTGTTACAAACTAACAGTTGTTAAGTTAATAATCAATACAAATAAATTTAAAGACTGATTTTTCTTATATATCTCTGGAGATAGATATTGCTTCAATCTGAAGATACATTTAATGCATTTTAAATAAATTTCCAAGTCAAGTGAACAAGCATGCACGCAGACAGAGGACACAAAGAAGAAGTGTATGAGAACATTCCTGGCCCATTCCGGTAACTCAATGCTTGGTACAAGTTGATTAATCATGTGGCAAGTGCTGCAATTCCTACCAGAGGAAGGCGCTGGGCCAGAAGTCATCATTTGACATAACTACATCAAGAAAAGCTGCTGCCAGCCAGAAGAGAGCAAAAGCAGATCGGGTGACTTAACAAAGTACAAATCACTGAGCTCGGGAGCACCCTGAGGAGCTATGGAAATCTCTGGGATAAGAAGAAAAAACCAAACACAATAGATGTTTTTTTAAAATGTTAAGATTCAGTTGCCTTATTAAGATGTCTAAGCCATAACACACTATTTCTCAGCCTTTCCTTGAAATAAAATCCAAGTCTCTAGGCAGAAACAAAAGACGGTGAGCCCCAGACTGCCTCCAGACCACTGCATAGTGTGGGGGTGGTCATAAAGACCACTGTTCTGAGCACCAGAAGATAGAGCAAGAAGTGAACAACAGAGAGAGGGCCTCTCTGAGGCTCCCTGATGAAAACTGAAGCCCACTGGGAAAGTGAAGAAAATCTCTGCAACAAAGGCTCACCAAACCACTTTGGTTGGTAAGTTGGAGGGATCACAACCTCCCATCCAAACCTGGACTATCTTTAGGGGAAGGGCAGCTGGAACCTATAGTAGAACGTTGCAGAGTTCAACCTGGCAAGAGGTCAGGGAGCTCATCTTGAGCCTTGAAGCCTGAAATTAGCCTGAATCTCAGTGGAGTACATCTGCCTTGATGAGACTAATTGACCTAGATCTGCACACTCTTGCCCATGCTGTCTACTGTGACAGCAGGGACATTCCCTGAAGGAGGCCCTTTTTATGTTTCTTTTTTTCTTTGTCTCTCTCACTTTCATCTTATACTTCATTTCTCTCCCTTTTGTTCCTCTTCCTGTCCTGTCAGTTTTCTCTATTCCCTTTTTTTTTTTGTTTTTTTTGTTTGTTTGTTTGTTTTGTTTTGTTTTTTGAGACAGGGTCTCACTATGTAGTTCAGACTGCTTTGGAACTCACTGTGCAGCCCAGGCTGGTCTTGAACTCACAGTGATCCTCTTGCTTCAGCCTCCCGAGTGCTGAGATTACAGGTGTGCGCCACCACACCCAGCTTCTTTTTCCTTTTCTTGATTGTCATTATTTTTATAGGAAAGTAAATACAGTTTCTAGCTTCCTCATTGCTGCTATTCTGTTATTTGTTCCTTCATTCTGTCTTTTCCTCCCATCTTCAACAGCTTCCATAAGTTTGCTGAAATTACTGTGTCCTCTAGCCTCATTTCTAACCTTTACCTCTCCTTCTACTTCCCTTTTCCTCTATCCCCAACTCCTTCTAAGTCTTCATCCTGAAGGGTAAATTTGCTATATTGAAGGGTTTATTTACTACAAACATATTTTGGCCTGGTCCTCGAATTTGATCTATTTCAAACAGTTAAAGGTGACAGATTAATACCTACCACAAATTCTCATTTTCTAAGCTGGTTTGATGCTATTATTGATGCTGACTGTATCACTTGGGCTAAGGTGTCATGATTGATCTAATCAGTTGTCCTTCTGTATACCAAAAATGAGATTGCCTAAGAGTCATTAGAGAATCAAAACCTAAGGACCAGCTGTAACTGGAAGACACCTCTGAGAGGAAATCATTCCATAAGGGTTCTAAATACAAGCAAAAAAGATACTCACAATAAGTGACATTGAAGTATCAACCCTGGAATTAAACCAACACCAACACCAACACCATTTTTCATTTTTCATTTCTATGAGAAGTCACTTAAACAAGGTGCAAACCCAGACTTTCAGCTCACCAAAGTCAAATTCTTTGGATAATGAGGTGGAAAATCTGACCATCTGGATACCCTGAACTGATAGCACAGTAAGTAACAAACAGATAAATAGACTTTAGAAAAATTCAGAAAAAAAATAACCTCCAGATAACTACAGAGATGGTGAACAGAATGAAAGATAAGATTAGAGATTCTGGAACAGAAACAGATAACAAATAGATGAGATCAGGACAAAGATAGAAGCCATGAATGTTCAACATAGGAAAGAAATGGAATCCATGAAACAGATTCAAATAGATACCCAGGAGATTAAAAACTCCACTGAAACTATTCGTAGAAGAATGATCCAGTGCAAAGATAGAATATCAGACCTAGAAAATAAGATTGTGGTTAGTGACTAGGAAAAGAGAGATTTCTTAAAAACAGTACAAGATGATGCAAAGAAGAATAACATAAGACTGATAGGAGTCCACAAAAAAGCAAGAGAAAGTACAAATGACGTAAAAAAAGCTATTCACAGAAATAATGGCAGAAAAGCTCCCAAGCAGAGGAAAAGAATTTGACATACAGATAAGTGAGGCATATAGAATTCCAACTAAACATAGTAAAAAAACTAACTACACTTAGCCATATAACAATCTAGATCCCAGAAACTCAAAAGAGAACAAAATACTAAAAGCAGAGAAAAGAAACAAATCACATACAAAGGAAAGCCCATCAGAATCACAGCAGGCTTTTCAACACAAAATCAAGTCAAGGAGAGCCCAGAGTGAAGTATTTCAATCCCTAAAAGAAAACCTCCAACCTTGATTGATGTATTCTGTGAAATTATCTTTCAAAATTGATGGGGAAAGAAGATACTTCCATAACAAAGAACATCTGAGAAACTTCATGAATACCAAACTAGCACTCTAAACAATTCTAAACAATATTCTACAAAAAGACAAGTGTGTCACAACCCCATGAGGCCCAACAGAGAGATGCCATCAGGCAAGGCAAGAAATTAAAGGGAAAGGAGTGAAAAATAAAAAAGACAACAACAGGAAAATATCATGATGAAAATAAGTCAATACAAATTATTAATAACCATCAATGTTAATGGCCCAAATTCACCCATCAAAAGAAATAGACTGACAAAATGGATTAAGAAGCAAAATCCAACAATATGCTGTGTACAAGAAACACTTAATTCATAAAGAAATTCATACACTCAAAATAAAATAATTCTCCATGTGATAGCAACCCAGAAGAAAAAGCAGGCATAGCTATCTTATCTGCAGACAAAATAACCTTTGAACAAAAACTAATTAAGAGAGACAAAAAGTCACTACATTCTTGTGTGTGTATGTACACACACACACACACACACACACACACACACCAAATACTAGTGCCCCTACTATATAAAACAAGTATTAATGGACATGAAAAACCAAATAAGCACTAATACAATTATAGAGGAGGACCTCAATGCTCCACTGTCACAAACAGACAAAAAATCAACAATGAAACACTAGAACTGAACCAAACTTTTGAGCAAATGGACTTAATGCATGTATAGAGTATGACACCCCACAAAATCAGAATACACATACTTTTCAGCTGCACACAGGTCATTCTCCAAATTATACCACATACTTGCTTACAGAACATGTTTAATTAAAATGCAAAGGAACTGAAGTTATCTGCTGTATATTATCAGACCATGATACAATTAAATTGGAGATCAACAGTATAAGAAACTGCAAGAACTTCACAAATGGAAATTGAATAACACTATCCTGAACAACCACAGGAAATTAAAAGAGGATTTAGACAGTTTCTGCAATTAAATGATAATGTCAAAACAATATACAGGAACCTAAGCGACACAATGAAAAGAGTTCTATGAGGGAAATGCATACCAGTGAATGCCCATACTAGGCAAACAGAGCAAGCTCAAATAAACAACCTAAGGCTGAATCTTAAGCTCCTAGAAAAAGAAGAGCAAGACAAACACAAAACTCATACAAGGGAGGAAGTTAAAGATCATAGCAGAAATGAATGCAATGGAGACTAAGAGAACAACACCAAAACACCAATGAATCGAAGATTTGTTTCTTTGAAAGAATAAATAAAATTGACAAACCCTTAGCCAACTTTATCAAAAAAGGAAAAGGCTCAAATCCATGCAATTAGGAACAAAAAAGGTGAAATCACAACAGACCCAGCAGGAATCCAGAGGATCACCAATAACTACTTCAAGAACCTTCACTTCAATAAAATGGAAAACACAGAAGAAATGGACAGATTTCTAGATACATATGAATTACCAAAGTTGAATGAAGAAGATATAAAAATTATAAACACCCCAATTTCAATCAGTGAAATTAAAAATGTAATTTAAAATTTACCAACAAAGAGAAAGCCAGGTCCTGATGACTTCACTGCTGAATTCTACAAGAAATTTAGGGAAGAACTAATGCCACTACTTTTCAAACTCTTTAATGAAACTGAAAGGGAAGTAATACTCCCAAATTCATTCCTGAAAGCAAGCATTATTTTGATTCCAAAAGCAGAGAAAGACCCAACCAAAAAAAAGAGTACTACACGACAATCTCCTTAATGAACACAGATGCAAAAATACTCAATAAGATACTGGCAAACAGAATACAGAGTATCATCAAGAAGATCACACACCCTGACCAAGTGGGATCTCATGGATGCAAGGATGGTCCAACATCCATAAATCAATAAATGTAATATATTTTATTAACAGAGTCAAGGACAAAAACCACATGATCATCTCAACAGATGCAGAAAAAGTGTTAGAAAAAATCCAACACTCATGATGAAAACCCCACAGAAAATTGGAATAGATGGTCTTTATCTCAATCTGATAAAGGCAATCTATGAAAAGCCAATAGCTAACATCATACTAAACAGCCCAAAATGGAAATCTTTCACACTAAAATCAGGAGCAAGACAGAGATGTCCACTATCACCACTCCTGTTCAATGTAGTTCTTATAACATTAGCCACAGCAATTAGACAAGAGAAATAAAATGAATAAAGATAGGAAAGGAAGAAGTTAAACTGTCATTATTTGCTGATGACATGATGCTCTACATCAAAGACCCACTAAACTCCACCAAAAAGACTTTTAGACTTAATTGAAAGATTCAGTAGAGTAGCTGGATACAAGGTCAACACTCAAAAATCAATACCCTTCTTGTATACAAATATCAGACTCAGTGAAAGAGAAAGTGGTGAAACAATTCCTTTCACAATAGCATCCAAAAAATGAAATATCTAGGAATCAATCTAATGAATGAAGTAAAAGACCTCTACCCAGAAAACTACAGCACTCTGAAGAAAGAGATCAAAGAGGATATCAGAAAATGGGAAGACATCCCTTGTTCCTGGGTAGGAAGAACCAACATAGTGAAAATGGCCATCCTTCCAAAACTGCTCTATAGATTCAATGCAATCCTGATCAAAATCCCAACAATATATTTCACAAAACTAGAGAAAACAATCCAAAAATTATTTGGAATAAGAAGAGATCTAGAATAGCAAAAACAATTCTAGACAAGACAGACAAGGTAGCGGGTATAAAAATCACCAACTTGAAATTATACTACCGAGTCACTGTGATATAAATAGGATGATACTGACAAATAAACAGACCCAAGGATTAGAAGATCCAGAAACAACTCCAGACATACTCAGCCACCTCATCTTTGACAAAGGACCCAAACACTCTCACTGGAGGAAAGATGGCCTCTTTATTAAACGGTGCTGGAAAAAATGATTTCAACTTGCCAAAGATTAAAACTAGATCTTTTGCCATGCACTAAACTAAAATCAAAGTGGATCAAAGATCTAAATATTAAAACACAAACACTATTCTTGAAGACACTGGCATAGGAAAAGACTTTATGAACAAAAGCTCAGTAGCTTGGGACCTAGCAAAAACAATCAACAACTGGGATCTCATCTTATTAAAAAGCTTCTGCACTGCCAGAGAAACCACTAACAGAACCAAGAGATAACCTACAATGTGGGAAAAATATTTTACCAGGCATTCCTCAAACAAAGGACTACTATCTAGAATATATAAAGAATTTTTAAAAATCAGACCTTCCAAATTTAAAGACCCAGTCCAAAGATGGCATCTGAAACGAACACATTCCTCAAAGAAGTAAAAGCAGCAAATAAACATAAGAAAAAATGATCAACATCAATGATCATTCTAGAGATGCAGATTAAAACAGTGCTGAGATTGCACCCCACTCCAGAGAGAATGACTGCTATCAAGAAATCAGCCAGTAACAAATGTTGGCGTGTTTGTGGGATGAAAGGGACCCTTCTCCATTGTTGGGAGTGCAGACTGGTGCAACCACTGTCAAAATCAGGATGGAGATACCTCAAAAAATTAGGATGAGAGGTCCCATTTGACCTAGCTATTCCTCTGCTGGGTATCTTCCCAAAAGAATTAAAGGAATAATACCATAGTGATATATGTGCAACCATGTTTATAGTGGAACAGTTTGTAATAGCTAAAAGTTGGATTCAGCCCATCAACTGGAGACTGGCTAAAGAAGACAACGTGATTTTTTTGATAAAATGGAGTACTACTCAGCCATAAAGAATGAGACACTAGAGACATCTGTAGCTAAAGGAACGTACATTGAGACCATACTCTTAAGTGAAATAAATGGGACACACGTGTAAATACTGAATAGTTTCTCTGGAGTGAGAAATTGAAAGTGTAAATAAGGATTAACATGTATAATTGATAATGTGGAATAGAAAAAGTTTAAAGAGAAAGGGAAAGTGGGAGGGGTGGAGAAAAGAAAAGGGACAGGAAAAATATGAAAAAAGGCAAAAAAACAGAAATAAAGTCTTTGTAAAGAGAGAGGAGTGGAGAGAGGTTGAAGGGAGGGCAGGGGAATGGCGAAAAAATAAGAACCAAGATAAATCACGTAAAGGTACAAATTTCCAATGATGGATGTCATCATATTGTATACCTAAAATGTACCAATAAACTTAATGAATAAAAAAGATGTTTAGCCAGAAGATGAGTGATTTCAGGCTGACAGCTTTCTGTCTTTATGAAACTAATCATACTAGTTGTACTGAATTTCAAATAGCTGATATCTACTAGATATTTTCCGCATGAAAAGTATTTGGATTAATGCTCTACATATCTAAGCCAGTTTAAAAATAATATGCCTCTGGGGAAAATATGTGCACAGTCTGATTCTTTTTAATTGAATATTCTCATTTGATCACTTAAAATAAATCATTTAAATAAGCTACATTAATCAAAGTGGACATTATTTTTAAGGAACTATCTCTGCATCTAAAATACAACTGGTTACACAGACCAGTTATATATACATTTGTACTCATCTTCTTCCTAAATAAACAATATTGCTTTACTTTATGCAATATGAAATGCTACATACATAAATCTTTAGCTCCTGGAAATTGGATTTTAATTTTGATTTGTAAGATTTCCTTCCTCATCCCATAACATTTGAGAAACCAAAAAAACAAGAGAGATAAATCAGGATTTTTGTTAGCTTTAATCCTCAGAGTTGGATAGCCCGATAAATCTCTTCAAGCTAATCTGATTTTATTAGAACAGTAATAGATAATTACATTATTTCATGAACTATAGTTTCATTTCCCCCACCTTCACTTTAAACTCCTCAGAGCAAATACAGGCTTTTGTTTTTAACACAGAACCAGGCTTACATTTCCCACAATCAGTTCCAACATGTCACAATGACCACAGAACGCACCACACATTCTGTGAAAAAAGTGTTCTGTGGTCAAATAAATTGAAGAACTACTGCAAACCCTTCTTTTGGACAACACTGTGCATTCCTTTCCAGTTTAACCTGACCCAAGAGTTCTTATGTTCATCTGATCATGAACATGCCCATTTCTAGGGCATGGAGTTATTATAACCTATTGCCAAACTGGGGAAGCTACTGTATTAGGCAAATACTACACTTTGCTAACTGAAAAGATGGGTCTTTCAATAAGTCCATTGTTTAGCTACATAAATTTAGAAATCTCTCCTTAACCTTCTGAGACACTCAAGTATTTCTAAGACAATGTCCTTTGATATGTAGTCTTCTATGGGTACCACATTCACCAAGGTGGAAAATACACAGCAAAAGTATTCAGAGGCAGCAGCTAACCATCCTGATCAAGGAGATTAGGTAGTGCCAGCTCTCCGTACTTAGCTTCAAGTCTTGTGAGAACTTGCCATTTACGTAGCTATAGGTAGATTTAATACCTATAGAAAGTAGTCATGTAGATGCTAAAAGAAAGCAGGGTAGTATTCCAAAGTAATACACCAGCTAATGCAAATGTGAATCCCCTGGTAATAAGATTATCATTCCTCTCATTTATCAAATCATCTGTAAACTATGAAACCCTAGTCTGCAAAGCTGTATGCTTATCAAAGTCGGAAGCATTTTCCAAATCCCACAGAAACGCCTTTAGCACCACATGAGGGTGTGAGTGTGTGTGTGTGTGTGTGTGTAAAATTTTATCATCAAGCCAAAATAGCTGACATAATTTTGAATTATGATAATCTCTACATCAAGAGTTTGTTGGTTTCTCCCTCCCCCTCAGAGTTGGGCTTGAACTACCATGGCCTCATGCATGCTAGAAAAGCTCTCTGCATTGAGTTATATACCTACCCCAAAAGGTCTATTTTCTATTGCTTTACAGATTCCCTTTTAACTTAAATACAAATTACTGGACTATTACACAAATATAGTTTTTTATTAGTACTACTGAATATAAAAATAAACCAAGCCACAGCAATCTTTCTTGGTGCCTATGACTACCTAGGTGTAAGGATTGAAGGAACCAAACATATCTACATGGCAGAATTTCAGTCTCCTCAAAAGTGTTGGCTGTACCTTTGTAAAACCCAGCCCCTAGCACATGCCTGACATGAATTATCTGTGTAGGAACTGTGAGCAAACATAATACTGACTGAATGAAATACATGTAAAAGTAACTGTGACCAAAACATAACTCCATCTCAGTACAGATCAGCATCTTTGGATAAACACATCTCAAAATCGAGATTGAATTTCTTAAATTAAAAGTTAGGTCATTTTTGGCTTCTGGACAGCATAACCAGGCCTTGTACTTTTCATCTGGCAAGACAATATCAAATGAAAATCTCACATAAATGTATTCACTCCCTGCCTATACTATTAGAGTTAGGTAGGATAAAAGATATTTTGTTCAGGAAAATTAAATTTTTGTGAACTATTTGCTTCTGTGCAATGTTAGTTTTAATTTAGAAATGTGAGGAATTTCAGGCTATTTTCAAAATGATTTGGTATGAGGATTGACAGACAACAAAACAATATACATGTATTTTTTTTTTACCATATATGAACAAGAAGATACGATGTTTTTAGGAAAGCTCACAAGCCACAAAATCTTGGGCAAACATACCAAGGGAAAGTGGGCAGGGACTATTTATCTTTTAACAATGGCATGATTTGTGTCCAGCCATAAAATGATAAATGTTCAAATGTTCTTGGACATAAAATAAAAACAAGATGCAAACTTGATCCGGATGAATAGATTGTTATTCAAATGAGGAAAATACCATTCCATAATTAAATTTCCAATATGCAACTTTTTCAACAGGAAAAAAAAATAAGATTATCAACAAAATTATTCTTTTGCCACAGAAAATTTAGTTCCACAGATATAAAAGACTAACTTATTTCCTTCAAAAACATTGCAAAGGCTGCCATCTTTCATTAAAAGATCATAAATAAAAAAGCTAACATGAACCACATTGAGTATATAAGAACATGTTGAATATATAAGAACAATGTCAATAAATTAAAAATGAAAGTTCAAGATTATAAATTACCTTTCAGGTCTTTCTTTAGTTTTCTGAGATCTTTTTGAAAATCTTCAAACTTCATCTGTGAGGCCTGAAAAAGGTCCTGAGGTTCTGGCAGTGGAAAGACACACTGTTCTTTTCCAGCATCCTAATTAGAAAGCATAATTTTTAAACTAATCAGTGTCAATACAACTAAAACCCATACAGCAGCAGCAGCAAAGCTGAAAACAAAAGCAGGCAACAACAACAAAAACACCACCAAATCACCCAACAAAGATCGTTGAAATGCAATTCTGTAAAGATGGTCTTACCTCATCAAAATTTCGAAGATAATATGAAACGATATATGACAAAAGGCTTCTGCTGTTGTCCTAGGCAGAAAGATCAAAGTAAGCAACAATGTTTTTCAAAACTTATGAAGTATGTATTATTAAATAAACTCCACTGAATCTCTATACATATACACAAGGATATTTAGAATGAACTGTGAACTTTTACATTTTGCATTACCTCAGTTTTTTTTGGGGGGGTCAGCAATGGGACTTGAACTCAGGGCCTTCACACTGAATTACATCCCCAGCACTTTTTTTTTTAATGAAAGAAAATTAGTTCCATTTTATTTTGCAATAATAATAGATTTTAAGTAGCTAATTCATATCTGTATAATGTTGGCAGCCATTTCAAACTGACTGAAATGTTTTCTTTATACTCATTCAATTCATTCACATCCAAGGCTGTGTGTACCATACCATGGTTTCCAATGATCCCTTCCAAAGTGGCAGAGACTTGGAGAAACCTCTCCCAACAGTATGAACAAGTGTTTTCAATACAAAGTAAACAGGTTATAACCAAAAACTATATATGTAGTTTTTTCATTTACTCTCTTTTAGATAAAGCTATATTTGTGTGTTTATGGGCCATTCCTAAGGTTATATGTACTCTACCAAATATATTTAAGAAATATTCACTCTCAGACTCTTTCTCTGTACAATTCTGATGTCTCTATTGTCACTGTAACTTGTCAGTTCCTTTTTTTTTATTGAGTTTATTGGTACATTTTAGGTATACAGTACAATTTCTTTCATTATTGGGATCTTGTACCTTTACATAACAGGTCTTGATTCTCATTTTTTTCCCCTTGGTCTATAGCTTTGTTGCCCAGGCTAGGTTGGGACTGGAGATCCTCTTGCCTCAGCCTCTCAGAGTGCTGGGATTACAAGTATGTGCCACCATACATTCCTTTATCTAAGGAGTTTAATAGCATAGATTTCTCTCGTTTGTTTCAATCTAAGCTTCAAGGGGAAACAGAGTTGTATAAGGGCAAGGACAACTGTAGTTTCCTAATTTTAGCTTTCTTGGTCAGAAATTTCATTCAATTTATGTTTTTTAGTATTTGTCTTATAAATTTTAATGTATTATTTGTATGTTTTATAATTACTGTCTTAAATGAAATAATTAAATCTCACTAGCATTTCTTTGTACATGGACTGACAGGTATCACTCCAACTCTTAACTTTGTTGGAGGCTGATTAGCATTTATACTAGCAAAATAGAATAGTATCATTTCAGGTTTAGTGGACACTTTTAAAACACCAATACATATAATTCATTGTATCAACTGAGACTGAGAAATTAATACTGTCACTATAAATAAGATACCTTGTTTCATTCTATATTTTAAAACTATAAGAATGTTTCATATCTAACAGTCTTTAAAGACTGGATTTTTATTTCCTTTCTGTACATTTAGAGGCTTCAACCGCAACTTTTTTTTTTTGTTTTTTGTTTTTTGTTTTTTGAGTCAGGGTCTCACTATGTAGTTGAGACTAACCTGGAACTCACTATGTAGCTCAGGCTAGTCTCGAATTCACAGTGATCCTCCTGCCTCAGCCTCCTGAGTGCTGGGATTACAGGCATGCACTACCACGCCCAGCCCTTCCCCCTTCTTTTTGATTTCTTGCAGTACTGAGAATTGAGCCCAGAGTCTGGAACATGCTAGGCAAATACAGAGATTTGTTTTGCAGTGCTGGGATCAAATAGAGGGCCCTGAGTATGCAAGGCAAATGCTCTATCAATGAATCACATCAATAACCCTAAAGGCATTAATTTTAATAATTTTTTTGCTTTGATCCAAGTTACCTGTAGATAAATTAGCTTTGAGAGACTGAATACACACACACACACACACACACACATTTAAAAACAAAATCCTAGGATACAAACTAGACAGTTAAACTGAAGTTTGGCTTAAACCTATCTACATACATGGGTGCTAAAGTTGGCCCACAGTGGCATCCTTACATATTAAATGTAAACCTAGCTACAAGTGTACACAAACTGCAACCTAACCTGACATATGCTAACATATGCTAACACCAAGCAAATGAGTCTCAGCCAATCATGACAGATGAACTTCTAGCCAGTCAGAGACTGAAAGCTAACAAAACAGATACATATGAGGCAAATGCCAACTGCAGCCAATCAAGTTGTCTCTGTATGTCACTTCCTTTCCTCTGGCTATAAATATAACTTGCATGTATAACCGGGTAGGGTATTATGGATCACCTTTGGTTTGAAATGCTACCTGGTTCTAGAACTTGTTTTGCTCAGGCAAACTATGTTAAATTTAATTGGTGTCAGTTTTTCTATTACTAGACCTAGCCATGGTTTTCCCTCTATCTATAAAAATAGTTAACACCATTTCATAATTCAGTCTGACATGAGGTAGGAATGTATTCATTAGTGACTTCCCTCATTAGAGAGACTTTGCTTGTAAAATGATTTAAGCAACTTAACATCCTTTCTTCTAACTTGTAAATCAATGAAACAGTTTACAGTACATGAATCAATTAATAAAACATTTGTTAAAAGCCTGCTCACAGGCATGCTGAGAGAAAATTCTGAGTGATCTAAGTAATGGCTCTATCCATGAAGGTCTACAAATATTACTGAGTAGATATAGTTACATTTGCTTAATAGGGAAAAAAAATCAGTTCATTAAGAATACATAGTTCTGCCAGGCGTGGTGGCGAACACCTGTAATCCCAGCACTCGGGAGGCTGAGGCAGGAGGATCGCTGTGAGTTCGAGACCAGCCTGGGCTACATAGTGAGTTCCAGGTCAGACTCACCTACATAGTGAGACTCTGTCTCAAAAAAACAAAAAAAAAACAAAAAAAGAATACATAGTTCTTTTGAGACAGCAAGTAAAATTATAAATCTTGTTTCTTGATTCAGTGTTTACTTTTCCCAGATTACTCCAAAATTATTTAAATTAATAAGATTTAATGAAGAATGAAGAAAAGCAAGTCAATACAAAACACAAATAATCTCTTATTCATATATAAATAGGATTACCAGAATATATTTCAGATCCATTTTTATAAGTTGAACATGACGTAGTTATATTACTCCAATGTCATTTACAAAACTTGTTTCACTTTAAGCAGTTACTGAGAAATATTTTTAAACTATCAAATGGTGGAAAATATATTTTCATTTTATTAAACATAAAACAAAATTTCATAATAAAATAAGAGAGCAACAATAGTTATTACACTGTAGATCATTGTCTTTGAAGTGGTTACTCAGAGACAAAAGAAGTTTTGCCCTTGCAAAGGAAAAAAAAAAAAGATAATAACACAAAACTTCCTTTTCAATGAACTAAGAGAAACTCCAGATTTGTTTTTTTAACGAATGGGATTTGTTCCAAATATTGAAGGTTTATTCCTATGAAAGTGCTTCTAGTCAAATACAAGCCCATTTGAGATATATAGTTATTTTAATAACCATAAAAATCACAAATATTATATAGTGTTTGTGTGCCAAGAAAGAAGTATGTGTTATTCAACTTTGGATAAGCAGTGTGTAGCATTTCATAGATGCTGAACAGAAAAATGTCAAATTTATACATGTACGCATATGAATAAATGAATGAATAAAATTTTGACTGACAGAAGAGACCAAATACCTCCCCTCTTACAAAGAAGATTGCTGCACTATGCAGGACAGATAATCCTACACATTTTCATCTCTACAAGTCAATTATTTACTTAAGTGTAGTATTTTTAAAATGTGATCATAATTTCCTTCATCATAATGTTCTGTGTGGTGATTCTCTTATCAGAGAAACATAGCTCTTTTATTTTCTCAGTTTACCAGCCCAGACTCTAGTCTGTGATTCCAACCATCATCTCTAACCTTATATTTCCATTGACACTCTTATAATCGCTTAGATATTAATTTTAAACAAACACAACTGTAAGAGTAGAACAAAAATAACCAGAACTCCAAAAGCGCTTAGACATTCCCATACAAACCAGTGTGAGGGAAGAAATAACATGTAGAAAAGCAGGATATCTTTTCATACTGTTATTTACACACTATTTTCATTCACCTTTGTTTTGTTTTCAAAACATGGGGCTGTTGGCCTCTATTGCCTAAACAGAAAAAAAATAACAGGTAGACTATCTAATTCACTGAAAATGATTACACCTTAGATTTCAAAAATATAAATATTAACTTGGTGAAAATAGACTGAAAAAATATTTGTTTTTGTTTAAAAATATTATAATTAATCATTGGACATAGAATTCAAAATTACTCACTTTAGGAAACATTATTAATCACTTAAACCTCAAATATCCAATAGTGTGCTTTTCTCTAGTTGAGAACATAAAGAAACTTTTAAGTATTTATTACCACTGGTTTATAGTCAAACCTATTAATAAACTAAATACCAAGCAAAATATCCTTAATTTTCCTACACCCATTGATACAAAATACTTACACTGCTTTTGACGTCTTTCAGCTTGGGGAGAATGTCTAATCCAAAGCCATCCGCCTGTCCCCGAGTCTTATTTCCACCATTCATGTAATTGCCAAATGCAAGGACCAAACCCAGAACCTGCATAACCCCTGGGCCATTTTTTAATGTCTGCAATACAGGATAAGAACAATTTTTCTCTTATACAAAGTTTTACTTCAATCACCCAAGACCAATGCCAGTTCTCTGTATTATATTAATTTTTGGGTTTACAACCAAACTGCACTTTCCTCTTAAAGCAGTGTCTTCAAAGAAACTTTAAAAAGCTGTGACACCGAGAAGCTTTAAGGTATATTTTGTAAGTTGAGAGAAGCCAGTCTACGCCATTTCTACCATGTAATTTCAAGGTTAAAAAAATAAGGGCATAACATATAAACTACTATGAAATGGTACCATCAATGTCATCTTAATTGGTTGTGGAGAATGATACAGATTCTTGGTGTAAATTGTAGAAAATAAAAAGTCGTTATAAAGGTTAGTTTCAAAATTTGGGTGTGCCCCCAAGATCACACTCACTTCTTTGAGAACACTACATTTACCTTCAATTTGCATGATTTTCTTTGAAAATGTCTTTGACAATATTTTTCCACTTTTCAAAATAATTCAACACTATCAAAACAAATGGTCCTATTCACTTTTGACAAATTGTTTTAAATGTTAATACTGGTCATTTCTGCCAAACATTTAGTCTTTTTTTGTTTCCCTAGAGGAATATTTATCTTTTGTTGAGTCATATGGCCATTCCTAAATCATTTGGCTGGGATAACCACTAACAGTTTGTTTGGAGCAATGCAAAAACACGAAGGACAGGAAATAGCATGCCTTCAAACTGCATTTATTTGGAAGGCTGATGTGTACGAGGACCATGGAGAGTGAACACAATGAAGGCAGAAGAAGCGAGTCCTCCAGAGGCCAGACATACTGGCCACACACTCATAATGTGGTCCCGCAGCCTTGCATGCCAATATGAACGCGTACTTTGATCCTGTGGCTCAATCACAAAACGTCTCCTTTGGTGGGATTGCTACCTCTTCACATTTAATGAGTACTTAGGGTAAATAACACTTTTTTGATATATGAATATGACTGAACAAAATTAAATATCAGTGCTCAAGTTCAGCTCTCCTGGGACCAGACCCACCTCACACAGTTTCTGTAGCAATTCCAGTTTGCGACGGGTTGAGCAAATGCTTTCTGAAAACGTGGACTGGAACAAGATGCAAAAGACTCGCTCTGAAAAGTTGGGGATTAGTGACAGTTCATAAAGGAACCTAAGGAAATAAAGCCAAGTTAAGAGGGAAAATATAATTCACAGAAGCACACGTTTATCCTCATCTTATTAATGACAACTAGGCACTCAAGACATGGTTTTTTCCTAAAGGCCACAGCCCACCCGGCCCGACGCCCTGCACTGGGTCCTCAGGTGGCTTGCTTACTGTTCAGGTTTGTCCAGAGACTTGGCATTTTCCTTGTCTTTGGAGGACCGGCCGTGCTTTTCAATTTTTTCCAGTTCATCTGACTGTGCTCTCTGGAAAAACAAAAGCCAAGCAGTTTTTCAGAATCTAGTCAGTCGCATCCCCTAGATAATGATGATTTTAGTACAGCAAAATGCTCTACTTTTTCATATTTCTTAGCATCTGTTTGTAGTAAAGCTTGCCTTAATTCATGAAACATTTTAAAGTGTAAATATGTTTAATACAAACCAGATCATCCCTAAATCTCCCAAATAATGTTATTGACTATTAGTGATCTGCAAAATGTTTATTCATTCCGTCATGTTTTAAGACAATAGTTTCCCTTTCTTCTTATTTTGGCTGTTTATAATGTCCTTTAAAAGTAACAATTTCATTTTAACATGGTATTTCTTATACTGAAATCAATCAAATTAAATTTGGAAGTGAACTGATCCTAAGCCTTTTATAACTTATTTAACCAGTACAATCATTGTGTTCTGCATGTTTCATGTACTGGAGAAAGAAAAGTGCAATTAAATTGTTAAGACACGGAACAAAAATAAAAGGGCCTGATCCTTTTGCTGAACTTTCTTTTTGATATAAAAATAGCTCCAGGCTTATTTTCATCCTAAATATCTTCTTTCTCCCTTTAGAGCTGTGAACTAAAAATTTAACACCCTAAATTTATTTCTTTATGGGAGAAGATTTTGTGCATTTTTAATATAAGGTAGAAGCTTTTAAGAAATACACATCTATTTCTTTTTCCAAAACACTTAAACTATTTTCACTTGGGTTCAACTTTATTTTGTAACTCACAAAGATGCTGTAAAAGAGCTCCAATAGTACATTTTCTAAGTGCCTTAAAAGAATATGAATATGGATTTCTTGAGAATCGATAGGCATCATCTACAAAGCGGAGTTCTGTTTTGTATTTACTGGTTATTTTAAGAGGTAGGGTTTCAATACATAGGATTAACAAAGACTTGGTTGGTACCTCAAAAGAACCTTTTTTAAAACTGATGGTACATTAGCCAAAGAGAAGAGTTGATCCCTGACAATTTGCTACATCTGGTCATTGCAATGTGATGCATCAAAAGGACACAGAGGAGGAGGTGAATTTTACTGTAAATATCCCAGTCTACCCCCCAAATTAAGAAACTCTTTCTAGAATTTCAATTGTATAACAGTATTACTTCCCTACCAATTTATTGAGATCCTGCCCAAAAATTTCAGGGGATTATTACCTTGTTTACTTCTCCGCTACCTGAAGAGGTAGCCCAGACACCATCAAAGTATTACTTTAAACCACACTGCAAAATGGACTTTTAACTCTTAAGTGAAATAAATAGGACACACATGTGTAAATACCAAATAGTTTCTCTGGTGTGAAAAACTAAAAGTGTAAATAAGATCGAAATTGTACAACTGATAATGTGAAATAGGAAGAAAAGGGCTAAAGGTGTAGGGGAAGTGGGAGGGGCTGGGGAAAGGAAATAAGGGAAAAGAAAAAATATGAGAAAAGGAAAAAAATGGAAACAAAGTCTGTAAACAGGGAAGGGTGGAGGAGGTAAGGGAGGACAGGGGGAAGGGGAAAAAATGAGAACCAAGACCTGTCATTTAAGGGTACAAGATCCCAATGATGAATGTAACTGTACTGTGTACTTTAAAAGTACCAATAAACTCAATAAAAAAGAAAAAAAATAGACTTTTAAAAATAACAAGACCCATCTCACTGGCAAACAAGAGACCAGGGTAATATTATAAAAGAATATTAAAGCTAAGAGTACTGATAAGGCAAATGTTGCCGCTAAGACATACAAGTCAATACCCAAATAAAACATACAAGATTTTTTTTCATTGAGTTTATAGGTACTTTTTATGTACACAGTACAGTTACATTCATCCTGGGATCTTCTACCTTTACATGATGTATCTTGGTTCTTATTTTCCCCCATACCCCTGCCCTCTCTTCACCCCCTCCACCCTTCCCCATTTACAAAGACTTTGTTTCCATTTTTTCATTTTCTCATATTTTTTCTTTTCCCTTATTTCCTTTCCCCTACCCTTCCCACTTCCCCTACACCTTTAGCCCTTTTCTTCCTATTTCACATTATCAGTTATACAATTTGGATCTCATTTACACTTTTAGTTTTTCATACCAGAGAAACTATTAAACACATAAGTTTTTTTATGAAGGAAATTATAGTTTCTACAAGAATAGTTGATTATCTGCTATCTTCAAATTCACCCATATTCTATATACCTAATCTGATCAGAAACAAAGAAGTCCAGCTTACTGCAATTTGGTGAACTTACTAAGTTTATTGACTTGATTTTGTTACTTAATCAAAATATCTTGCTTCTGACATGGGCTCAACCTGCCTCAGTGCTGATGTGTGGGCCGAAAGATTAGAAATTCACTCCATAGACCCAGTAACCTAGTCTAGGTCTTTAACAAATTAACAGAAGCTTCAAGAGGCAGGTATAAGAGAAAAATGATGGCCCAGGCAAATTAGAATGATAATTCCAATACTAGAGTTCCATTTCCAAATACAGGCTTTCAGTTGATATAATTAAAATATTAATCATTCTCTGAGAAAAGTTCAGGGGCACAAGAGAAAGGATAAAACTGCTCCCCAGTGTCCCCTGAACAAAGTGACTCTCTGGTAGTTTGAGAGTCACTTCCCAGACTCTAGAGCACACAGGAATAAGTGATCGCACAGCTCTGTCAGCCCTGTATTCTACAGCAAACTAGACCATTTCTGTATTATAGCAAAATGGGTCATTTCTGCTCGTGCCCGGAAGAAACAAAGCTGCCCTCAACGGACAGCACACTTTATGGCTGGCAGAGGGGACGGACGGTCTCTCCACTCACATCCCAGGAACTCTTTCTTCCTGTCTGAACAATGCTGCCCCTTCTCTTCTTTTCCTTTTTTCTCTCTGGAGCTTTGCTGGCTCCCCTCAGTTATCTCTGTCACTCTCACTCTGTCATACACAGAGAGTTAATTTTTGTTCTTGGTACTGAAGTGCCTATATTAGTCCATTTTTTATCATCATAATGAAATAACTGTAACGGATAAGTGTATAAAGAAGAGAGGCTTATTTACCTCATCGCTTTGGAGGCTGCAAGTCCAAAAGCAAGGCACAGGCTCTGAAGGAGTCCCACAGCAAAGAGTGGGAAGGGAGGGGATGTACGTGACTGCCGAAGATCAAAGAGTGATTCGTGGGTTCCCTTGCTCTTAGAACAGCTTGCTCTGAAGAAAGCTTAGGGATCCTGTGAGTGCTCAGGAGACCCGTGAGTGCTACCTTAATCCCTTCCAAGGGGCGCTCCGTCAGTGGCCTGGGGACACTCTACCTGTTAAATGTTACATCATGTCCCAGACTGTCATCCCTTCCAATGCATGAACCTTTGGGGGACATACTCAGACCATACCCAACCCATGGCAGCAATGAATCAGCCAACATGCTGCTAAGGGAAACCCTGGGTTTCCGTGAGCCTCAAGAGTCACATTTGCGTCAAGCAATGACCATATAGCATTTTATGATTAAAAGAAGACTTTAAAATATATATTGCTAATTAATATTGTTTCACAATTTTTATTAACACATATTCATTGTGCAAGTTGATGCATTTCAATGTGACATCTCCACAGTAACGATGAACTTAATGGCCAGTAGTACTGCAGTTCAGGCCTCCACAAAGCCTGGGTAATGCTCAGATTGCGCCCTAAGGTATATCACAGCCCTTGTCCTTAAGAACATAAGACAACTAGAGCTCCATTACTGAGAGTTATCCCAGCTAGCAAAATCACTAACAAAAGCACAAAACTGTGGCAATAAATGGGCTGCAAAAAGAACACTTGTGCATTGCATGAGGAGCGGAATGTAGTCAGATTTGACCTCAGTTGAAAACCAGTACATGAAGTTATAATTGTATATGAGTGGGATGGATTTGTCAGGAGCATATCCACAAATAACAAGGATCAGGGCCAGGGATTTAGCTCAGTGGTTCGGTGGCCTGCCTTGCAAGCGCAAGGACCCGAGTTCAATCCCCGGTACCCTCCCCCCCCGCAAAATAACAAGGATCAGATCCACGTAGCTGTTTGTGGATATATTTGAGAGTCATTACATGTGTACTGTATACCCTTAATCACTTTTATTTTCCCTTTCAACAAATTACTTCAGAAAAATATGATTAGATAAGGGCATGAGGGTTGGACTCCACAAAGGGCATCCATGGCTTTTCAAGAAGACTTAAGTTAGCAAGCTTGTGACACCAAGTGCCGCCCTCTGCCACATTATAATACACCAAGAAGGTGCTCACCAGGGGTTGCTGCCATACTCTTGGACTTTCTGACCTCCAGAACTGGGAGAATGAGATTTCTTATCTTTATAAATTACCTAATTCTTAGGTATTTTCTTACAGCAACAGAAAAAGGACCATGATACATTCCAACAAACTGTAGCTATGCAATGACTACTTATCGCTTTTAAAAATTGTATTAGTACATGTTTGTAGTACATGATTATCACACTCCTTGTGGGGAGTTGGTATATGTACATAAAATATCTCCACAAGTAATGAGTAGTATATCTGTAATTTTGTTGACTATATTTATAATGCAAGGCATAAAATAGCTATTTGTGAGCTAGCTGAAAAACTAAACCACTACTTATAGTTACAAACTGTTTAAATCATAACTGCCAAGCGTCTATTTTCTCTCCTATTAATCTGAGAGTAGTTTAGGGAAGAAAAAAAAACCTCCCATCACAAGAATACTCTATGTGTTGAAATATCCAGGCAGGGATATCAACCAGGTGGGTGGTACGAACACCGGACAGGCCTCTAGTCTCTACATTCAGCAGATGACAATGGCTTGCCTCTTGTCTTACATTGAGGAGGGAAAAAAACCACTTGCAAATCCCGGCATTCAAGAAGTCCACACAGGAGGCAGAGAAATGAGCAAACTGGCTTAAAAGAATGTGATGGATTTAATGGTACTAAGAAATGGTGGCATGACAGTGACATTTAAGAGAACTTGAGACACTGAATCTATAAGTACTCCTGGAGATCTGCTAAGGCAAAAGAGAAGTAATCATGAATCATTCACGCTTAAGCCACAAATAAAGAGATCGCTGGAAATGAAAGGCAAAAGCTAGCAAGGACATATCCTGAAGAGGACTTTTGGGAAACAGGGGTGGGGCAGGATAGATGTGACAGAAGACAACAGAAAAAAATAATGCCCTTATGTAGCAAGATGCTTCTCGCCAGATGCCAGTGCTGTGTTCATGGACTTTCTAGTCTCCAGAACTCAGATATATAAATCTGGTGACCTTCAGATTGAGCCCAGGGCTTTTGCACTGAGCTACATGCCCATTCCACTTTAAATTGTGAGACAGGGTCTCACTTAGTCTCTACGTTGTCAAGGCTGAGTTTGAACTTGTGACCATTCTACCTCAGACTCCCAGAGTGCTGGGGCTGTAGGAGTGCACGAGTGCACCACCACACCTAGCTAATAAATTTCCATTAAATACCTGTCCACAAGTATTTTGAGAAAAAGTCACTTTATCCTCAGGGATGGGAGCAAGGATAAGGCGAAGTACAAAGACAGAGGATTTTGATATAAAAAAATAATAGCATTAGAAAGATTTTTTTGTGTTGATGATCTTGACTTTGTGAATAAATGTGGCGGGGAGAGCATCTCCCAGAATTGAGACCCAGAGCAGGGATGATGACTTAAGAGTGAAAATGGTTTGAAGAGCAAAATAAAGGGAATGAAATTAAACAAAGATGTGCCAGTGAAGGAAAATAAAGGAGGAGGTCCCTGAGGATGGTGAAAGATCAAGATGGGGAAAAAAGTTATTACTAAAACAATTTGAGGTGCAAGGAAGATGATGGGCAGGCTTAGAGAAGCCATGGTATGGACATAAAGGAAAAACAATGTACCTCCTAATATCTCGCAAAGGACAGAGATGCTGGGTCTGGCTCTCCATGGTACCTACCCCTAATGCAGCCTGCCTCTTTTCCAGGTTTGTGGTGGCACGGCACGGTAGCACTTTCCCTCCCACTACATTGCCCTCCCCCCGCAGCTTCCTCTGTGTAGAAGGCCCTTCTCCATCACGTGCACAATCACCATTTCATTGAGCAATTGTTTTCTGACCAAAGGCCACTTTCCAACTGCGCATCTTCTACAGTCCATCCTGCCACTAAACTTATTTTATGTTTTTGGTGACTCTCTGAGGTCTTCCCCACACAGAAAATGAAAGATCTGTGAAGGCAGGGACAATATCTGTTTCCCATCCTATCATATCAAAACCTAGTATCACCACAACGAAAAAAGAAACAAGAACTTTCTGCACTTGGACTCTTTCTGCAAACACTAGATTAATACAGTATCACAGAATCACAAATGAGAACAAGGCCAGAGAGAAACAAGCACAAGATCATCTACTAAAACATTTTTCAAACATTTAATTCTCAGGAGACTTTCTTCTCCAAAAATTACTCAAGGCCTCAAAAAATTCTGAGGTATTTTTGGATTATACTGGTTGATATTTACCATATTAAAATGGAAATGTCTGACACATTTACTTCTCTTCAAATTATCATAAAAACCCATTACAAGTTAATGTGAACAATATACTTGATTTTTAAAAACGTTTACAGTAAGAGAGAAGCAATGCTGTAGACTTTTGGTTTAGTGTCAGGCCTAATGGTTGGATCCTATATCTGCTTCTATATTTTAGCTATTTTGATATGTTATTTTGGATGAAGTCTAGGAAGAGAAACCAACTTCACACAGGTAGCTAAAAAGGTGAACAGCACTTTAATATGTTGGAGATTTCATTATTCTCATGGGTATTCTTCACTGATCCGACACTAAGTTATGATATAGAATCTAAAATTGTACCAATGAACATTTTATGTTACGTAGAAATTTACTGCTCTGTCCTCCAATAAGAACAGTCATTCGGCAAATACTGATTCACTAAGGTATACAGAAACACTAAATATTGGCACATACTATATTAGGATATTAAAAATACCAATTCTGAAATCCACCAGCAAGCTCAACAGAATAAATCTTTTAATATAGGGAAACTGTCAATCTAACAATGGAAGATACAAGATTTCCAACAGTCTAAATTTTTGCTTTAGACCTTGAATTTTATCATTGGCAACAAATACTGGGAATTGTTTTTCTTGGTGCACTTGTTTTAAGAAAATGTCTAGCAAATATGAAGGCATGAATAAACACAGTTTCCCAGTTAGGTTTTTAAGTAGAAATGATGTTCAGTAAAAAACACTGAGTTCGTTTCATGAGCTAATCATGTAAATATTTTTACCAAAATATCTACTGCACTTTGCCATTTAGTAGAAACACTTCAGCTGTACTTTCTGCCCCGTCACACAAAATATTAACAAGATATATTTTCAGGAGTTGAGTTTTAATAAAATCGATGAATTTTCCTGTGTCATCACAGAAATTGCCCCCCACATGAAGTGGTGAAGAATCACAGTGACAATTTACTTGGGGCCACAGTTCTGATTTATTTTTCCTTGACATGTTAGTCAGCTTTTTGTTACTATCATAAATTCCTGGGTATGAGTTTATACAGAGGAAAGGTTTCTTTCACTTCACGGTTTTAGAGGTTACACTCGTAACTAACTGGCCGCATGGATCTGGGTGGTGGTGAGGCAGCGATCACGGCAGAAGTGCTTGACCCGGCCAAAGCACTCGCCTCGTGTCCAGGGAGCCAAAGAATGAGAAGCAGTTTTAGAGCGCACAATCCCCCTGACTCTAGACAGGTGGAGAACTAAGTTCATCGACTTCCCACTAAATCTGACCTCCTTCTTGACCCTCCTAGTCTCTGTTGAAGGCACCAGCACCAGCCTGTAACTCATGCCCCCGCTCCAGACCCTCAGCCTGGAATATGCCTCTTTCATGTTGGCTTGGTTCTGTTCAGATATAACCTTTTCTGGTAAGCTCGTCCTGATTGCTTTGACACCATGTTGCCAGTCTCTTTCTGGGAGGATCACATTGATCCTACTATTTGCTGTTTTATGCTGCACTTGCCATAATATCTTACTGATAAGCGTATATGTCTGCTTCCTCTAGTGAATGGAAGACTTTGTGAGGAAAGCCAAATCTTGTGCAGCTCTATGTTATAGTGACTGATACGGCTCATAGTATATAGTCAGCAGTCAGGGTTTTTTTTTGTTTTGTTTTGTTTTTTTAACATTGAGAAATTAAGTAGTAACTGAAGAGAAAAATAAATAAATAAAGAAAGAAAGAGAAGACGATGACCTTCCAAATCAGAAAGCTAGAAGGTACAAAGAATAAAAATAATATGGACAGGGTAATATAAGAAACATTGAGACAGTGAGGACACAATATGAGATAATGTCATTGTTTATCATCATCCTAACAGCATAACAAGGATCCTCAAGAGGTTAACTGAACTCCAGAACAGACAGCTGAGAGTACACATGAAACAAAACAAGTCCTTTCAGATACCAGTATAGAAACAGGTAAATAAGAAGGAAACCACGCCCAGCCAAGGTACACGTGCATTCACTCATCCATACAGCCATTCAACACAGATCTACTGTGAACCTTTGTTTCATACTGTGTCTAAAAGAAGCAATGTAAAAGAGGAAAGGTCTACTTTGCCTCGGAGTTTCAGTCCACAGTTAGTTGGCTCTGCTGTTTTGGGGCCCATGGAAAGGGTGCACATCATGGTGGGGATACTGGAAGAGGAGGTCTGTTTACCAGATGACAGGAAGCAGGAAGGAGAGGGGCTGAGGTCCCGATACCCCTCCTGAAAGGGACACAGTCCGCAGTGACCTGTCTTTCACTGGGACCCAACTCAAAGGTTCCACCACCTCTCAGTAGGCTGGTGACCAAATCTTTGGCATACAGGCTTTTGAAAAACATTTAAGATCCAAACCATAACATATAACATATCCAGAATATACACAAAGGTACAAGAATAAGGTCTAAAATATAATAGGGTTTTTAGATAATGTTAATCAAATCTGCACAGTTGTTCTTCATTAGTACACATTGACCAGTTATTTCTGGGCCATCATTGTGACATTCTTCTTCCAAAACTGTGAGAAATCAAGCAAAAGTCTGTTGTTTTCTACCTGCTAAGGCCTCAAGTGCTTATTTCTCTCTGTAACTATACAACTTATTTCAAGTCAATGACTGAAATTGTACTACAACCCAGATTTTATCAGGCTATCTTAGGTTTTACCCTTCAAAGTGAATGTTCTTCTGAGATAAATGTAAGGGTTAGGTTTTTTAAAAGATGAATTTCAGGGATTCATTTATCCATTCATTCAAAGGCTTAGTGTTCACCAGGCATTACACTGGTTACCAGAGATTTAAAATGTGTATGTATTGTACTTGAGTCAAGCAAAAGTCCACCACACAACATACCAAGTTGTTCCTGATACCAGTGTTGTTAGCTTGACCCTTCTACAGCTACTTTTTTCTACTGATTTAAAAATTATATATAGCTCTTTCTCTATGAAGTGGATGCTAGGGGTCCACCTAGAGTTTTACTAGTCATGGTGAGAGTCATTTTTTGAAATAGGTTCATTCTGCTGGCACACATACATCGATTAATAACATAAAAGAATCCAGGTTGCAAACATTTAACTAACAAAGCTTTCTGGTCCAATTCTTGGTCACTTCTATTCAGGGAAGTCTCTTCTAAGATGAAATCATTTCTGTCTCTAGTACTACAAAGTTCATCTCTGGCTCCTCCCCTTTTTAACTGAATACCATTTTCTATTCACATCCTTATCATCTGCAGGAGATATGTATCAGAATACCCCCTTATGCAAGATGTACTACATTCACTAATAAATGAAACAGATTCCAGTTGCTGCTAACCTGATGCTTACAATAGCCACCCATTATCATACCTAAAACCCAGGTACCTACTTTGCCTAATCAATACCATCACAGACCCAGATTTCTCACTCTTATTACTAAATCCCACTAAATATTTTAACTGCCACCACCCCAGAACCAAAGAACCCCTAAAACCAAACTCTAGTATTTCAACAGTGAGGGAAGATGATTACTTCCTCAGAGTAGAAGAGATTTGAGGGAAGAAATATTAATTTGCATTTCTACTGCCTGAATCTATGATCCTACTAAGCAAATGTTTCTCAAATGGTGCTATAGAGAATATTTAGAGTCCAGAGATTTATCAGGAACTGTATACTTCATTCATTTTGGAGATTCATGATGCTAATTACTCTTAGAAATTATGTTGTTGAAAAGACTAATTTTGCCTAACAGTGGTTATATAATTTAAAATGTGTGTGTGTGTGTGTGTGTGTGTGTGTGTGTGAATGTGGGTGCGACTCTACTTACATGTACAAGAAGAGACAAACAGTAATCCCCCCAAGGACATCTAAGAAACAAAGAGTGGAAACACTGAGCTAGGCCAAATGCTTACCAGCTTCTTTATTCAGTTTCTTTCAAATTTCAAAAGAGAGCTATGCTAGAGTTTTACCCCTTTCTTCAGCACCATTACTTCTGTCAATTTTATATTAACCCGTGATCTTGACTTCTATCCCTACCCCACGGCAACAGGCTGAATAAGGTGGTTTTTGAGCTGGTGCCACAGAGCACCACAGTCTAACTAGAAAATGGGCAAAGACGTAAATAGACATTTCACAAGAGAATACACAGAGGAAAAACACTTCAGAAGACAACATCATTTGGCATTGGGCAAATGAAAATGAAAATCACAACAATATCACTACAAACCTATAACAATAGTGACAACAAAACACAGTGATCATGTCAAGGGTATAACAAAATTAGATCTCTGACATGTCACTGTTGAGAGTGTAAAATAGTATGCCCAATTCTACAAAACAGTTTGTCACTTTCTTCAAACACTGAACATACTCTTCTTTATTTGTTATTTGAACTGTATATTTGACCCAGGGCTTTTACAACAAACTACATCCCTAACCCATTATAATTTTTTTTAATTTTGGTATAGGGTCTTGCTAATAAGCCAAGGTTGGGCTCAAATGTATGACCCTCCTGCCTCAGACTCCCAGCCTCCTGGGATTATAGGCGTAGGCCACCATATCTGGTTACATTGAACATGTACTTAATTTTCAAAGCAATTACTTCTAGGATATTATTCCAAAGAAAAAATCCTAAATTCACATGAAAGAATAAGTACATGAATATTCATAAGTTTTATTTGTAATAACCAAAATCTCAAAACAACCTAGATATCCTTAAAGTATGACGGATACAACAAATTCTGGCTTATTCCTATCATAGAACACTGCTTTAAAATAAAATGAACTACTCATACACTCAACACTTCCACAGGTCTCAAATGAAATTAATGAATGAAAAAAAACTAATCTCAAAAGCTTACATATTACATGATTTTGTTTACAGTTTCAAAATAAAATTACAGAGATGGACATAGATTAATGGCTGCCAGAGTTTAGAGAAGGTAAAAGAGAAGGGTGGTGGCATTTTAAAAAAAAGGAAAAGAAATTCCTTCTGACAGGGTGATAAAGGAAAACAACTTTTTAGAAAGGGTATTACTAGGGATCTTTGTGGCAGTGGAAAAGTGTTATATCTTGACGGTGGTGATAGTTTCCCAAGAGTTCATGTGAAACTGGTGAAATCTAATAAAGACCCTCGGAGCATTCCAATGTAATCTTTCAGGCTTTGACACTTAAACTATAGTTTTATAAGATGTTCCCATTGAGGGAAACTGTACAATTTTCCATTGATTGAAGGCCACTTAGAGCTTCAGTGTACTCTTTCTGTAATGTGGTATGAACTTATAATTATTTCAAAACAAAAACTTAAAAGAAAACCCAAAATGGCCTGTTGGTTATTCTCATCCATTTAGTCTCCAATCTGTTCATCTTTGTCAATATTCAATCTTTGGTGTATGGCCACCCAGTCTGAACATCCAAGAAAGAAGCTTGTTGATGGTCATTCCCCTCCCACATTGGTTACACAACTTTTCATGTAGGGTCTAATTCTGAAAACAATCTCAAAGAATTCCCCCTCTCAATCTTACAGCAATCTGGCCACATCCATCCCAGCTAGTCTCAACCCTTGCCCCTCTCCAACTCTAATTCTCTTATGCGCTGCTTTCCAACAAAAAATAATCAATATGCGTAATGACTTTCTACATCTATACCTTTGATCACACTGCATTATTATCTAAGAATATCCTTATTTCTTCACTGTTCAACATTTAGGAACATTCCCCAACACTGCTTCACACAACACTTTCCCAGATTCCTGTGGATTCAGTAACTGTTGTCTCTTCAATAACTGTTATCTCAGTACTGAACTCTATCCTAGCATTTGCCACAGTGAACTATAATCATTTACTTTTACATTTGTCATCTACAGTGTACCCAAGGTTCTTCAAAGAGGCAAATATAATACTGATTTTAAAAGCACCAATACTTAGTGGCACACAGACGCTATTAAAATTTAAATCTTGGGTAACAAAAATGCTAAACCTCATGGTTAGATTCTCTCGCTTTACTCGCATATTTAAAAATGTATCATAAATTACTTTATTGATGAAATAGCCTTTCGTGTGTTGGACTGAGGACTTTCTACTACTACTTTTAAGAAAAAATACATAATATAAAGGACCACTTAAAACATACCTTTGAGAATTTATGAATGGTCCATATACTATTTATTGATTCATACTTCACTTAATCTTGAAAACTAGCATTTCAAGAGATACACTTGTTATGGTCCACATACTCTCACACTACAGCCCCACAGGTCTTTCTTCTCTGGGTAAACTACATTAATATCTTTAAATGGTGAGGGCTGAGAATTTGCAAAATAGTAGTCACATGCATTATGGCAGCCTAAAATTGCATGTCCGATGACTGAATGACGTTTCAAGGATGTGAAAGTCTTGAGCACTCTATGTATAATGGCAAACATATTAGAAAACAAAAAATTCAGAGTCAAAATACAGATGAGATACCATCTGGAATCACTCGACTTCCTAAATAAGCCCAGTGTAGCAAAACATGACAGCAGTTTTACATCCTTATTAAGAGAGCTGACCACTTATTCTCTTAATAAATTTATTGCCCCATTAAATTTCAGTTGTTGTAATCATAGGCAATAAGGAGGAAAGGTTGATGACCCTATCAATTACAATACATTAAAATCATTCATATTTTTACTGTTCAAGTCAGGACCCTGGATCCATTTACCAACCTTTAGAAATAACCAGTTTTGAGCAGGCATTTACAATAACTGTCATGTTTTCTATGTGACTGTACACAGGCCAAGCTTGAATGTCTCCTACACAAGCTACAAAAGTCCTAAATCCAAATACAACCCTGTAACTCCAGAAGAATAAAAGAATTGAAAGATTGTCTAGTGAACATTAATGGCTCCATGTTTGCAAAATTTATTATGTTTGCTGGCCAACTGCACCATTCCCTTAATGTTTGCCTGTCGTCATGGAAAATTACTGGAAAACTTTAGTGTGTGTGTGTGTGTGTGTGTGTGTGTGTGTGTGTATGGCATGTGTAGACTGTCCTCCTTGAAAAACTGAACAGTTGGAAACACTTTTTGTACTTCACCAGTCCAAAAGGTTTGCTAAGGTTCTCAGAGAGAGGGAGAAGAATTTACATAAAAACAATAGTTGGTAGAGACAGAGAACTTATAAACTATTCAGTGCCACACACAAGGATGTGCAAGTCATGTTCTGCTGAAGGCCCCTCCTGAGGGGCCCAAAGAAGCTGTAATAAAAAGAGGCACAAACAAATGTTTCCATTATTGAACAAGGTTTACATTTAGAACTAAAACATGAGGAAAAAAATAGCAGCGGGGATCAAAGCTAGGATTAAGGCAACATGAAAGTACTCCAGAAATAATATTTTTTATTTATTAAGGATTTACTCTCCATCTCCTTCTCTAAGGAATGTGAGGACAATAGTAGCAGTCTTTTCTTCTCTTCTTTCGAGTCATGGAAACCTTGAGTTTCTTTTCCTTTCAGGTCAGTATACACTGAGATACATAGGTCCCTGCCTTAGAAGTGATGTACAGTCAGATTTTTGTTGCTTGTATGAAATGCATGATACTCAAAATTGAGAGGAGAAACGGTTTACTTTTTTAAACTGGATCCAGAGCAGAAACATCATGGTGGATGGGCATGGTAGAGGAAAGGTTCACTTTGCGGTGCCTGGAAACGGAGCGGATTGGAGAAGCACCAGAGAAAAATGGCCAGGATACAGACCCAGACCAAGCGGTCAGCCGAGTGACCCACCAGACACATTCAAAAGTGCATTTTACTATTTTGGCAGCCATTTCTTAATCCAGTTAATAGGTTATCGATGACAGTCGAAGGTCACAATAGGTGGGCCAGCATCCTCAGGAGAACAAGACCTTGCCACAGGCAGACTACAGTAACACACCCCCTATTCCTTCCACTCAAGCAACTCTTGAGCTCTTGTTTCAGAAGGACACTGTATTTCCTTCTCCTAGTTCCCACAGCCTTTATGACCTACTCTCTTTTTTAGGGAATTGTACTGGAAGTGCCTTGTAATACATTTTGTATATTACTTCATAAATAACATTTCTATTTTTTCATAAAATGTTAGCACTTGAATTAAATATTAATAAAATGTATGCACTTTTAGCTGCTCAACAAAAGCATGCTCTCCTGGTAGGGATGGGTAAAGGTAGCCAGTGTATTTGCCAGCAGTGTACTGTATGCAGATTTAGAAGCTGGAAAATAAAACAGCTTTTTTAGGATATTTTCCAATATACACTACTGTGAAACTCCTCTATATTTTAACATGCCCACTAATATGTACAAAGATTCCCAGGAATTAAGCCACTAGAGATATCTAAGAAAAGTCATTCTTCCATTTTCTCAGAGATTCATCATTTTGGAAGGTCTTGCCAGAAGTGATAAAGCCATCTTTAGCTGTTATATCAAGATGACCCTAAGTACAGGAAACAATAACTGAAAACTTCATTGTGCCTGCCTGCTGGCTTGATCATGCTCAAACCACAGTGGGAAGGAAGAAGGAAAACATCAACACTTAGAAGATGTGCCATGAAATTCTAAAAATAATCTCTTTTAATCACCATCACTAACATGTAAAGGTGAGGCTAATCTGACATGCTAATAGGTAAGCACTGAGAGCACCACTCTCACTTGCTCAACGACTGCATATTTCTCGAGCTAACAGATTCTTATACTGTGGTCTTAGAGACTGTTTTCTAAAACAATTGCAAAAAAGAAACAGTCTTTATTTTAAACATAACACTGACATTCGAATTAACCTCTTGGAAATCTGATCTTAGAGTTATCTTCTTTCGAGATGCAATACCATCAATTGAAACTCATGATTTCAAAAGATCTGATATTTTAGAAGAAATTCTATGTAACAAAACCTGTCTAGGCTAGTGTGCTAAGTACTACAAACACTTCTGTGCATTCATTTGGCAAATGATTTTGCAGCACTTACTATGTGTTAAGTAAATACAATCCTTAGTAGTGGTGGTGTGGGGGATGTCATGAGACTGGAGAAGATGAGGGTAAACATAAACAAAGGACTATGTCTGGAAGGTCTAGGCAGCCGAGTGTTCTGAAAATGCAGTGCATCTTGCAATGCACAGCGCAATGCAATCCACAGAACAATTCCCAGAAAGGAAGGAATGAGATGTGAAGGTTTGATAAGCATTCACTCGGAAGACAGAAAGAAAGACCACCTTTGGCTAATTCTATTCTAGTGGTGAGATCTGCAGTTTCCAGAAACTGAGAGAGGCCAAGTGGCCGGAGGGCAGAAAGCTGCAGGATGGTAAAGGAGCCAGGCCATCGAAAACCAAAAACCAAATGTGAAAACGCAGTGATCGCAGCACCTACCTGCAAATAGCAAATGGCCAGCCATAAGCTCTGCACTGAACATGAAAATGCTCACTGCTCCACAGTACGCCAAAGGTTTGGATATCAAGTGATCTAACTAAACTCTTATATTGAAACAAACCTGTACAAATAATGACATGCCATTTACTTCCATATATTTACAGCGCAGCAGTGTTAATCATTTTAACTCTCATTTTCCAGGAATTCATGTGGTACAGTTGCTTTATCCAAAAAAACAAGCATAGCTATCAAAATATCAGTCAATAATTTTATGATTTGGCAGAGAATATCAAATCCTAGATGAACACGAAAGAACTACGATTTCTGGTTTTTATTAAGTCTATGGAGTCAGTCTGTAAGTGATTCAAGATCTAAAGCTTTTTCTTTTTAATTCTGAAATTCACCTTAAGCACGTTTATAGATGAAAATGAGCACACTTGCAGGGATTCTAAGAACCAACTCAATAAAACAATGAAATATGAGAGTATGGTTTTAAAATGTCTATGTGGAGAAAGTCAATACTCTGTTCATTTTTGTTTGAAGAAACTGATGATTAAATGTTGCTTAAAACGTGAATCAATTAAGTTCCTCTAGGCAGTTATGGGGACACAGATGGTTAATCCAATTCATTTCCATTAATGTAATACGGTATACACTTTTGAAGGTGCCGTATCATGTGACACACATATTCCTCTTCTAGATGAAAGTTTACGGTATGTCAACTACCTCCCTAAGTACAGATTACTCAAACTATAAAGCATGCCTGTGAAATCTAATCCTGAGAAGTGTAAATTTAGACTTCTAATTCCTTCTACCCTATCTGGTTTTTTTTTTTCTTCTTCTTTCTAATTGGATTAGAACTGTTTAATTACAAAAGGGTGTGGAATATTTTCCCCTTCCCATCTTCTATTTTTTCTTTAACTGAACTTCTAGTATGTTTCACTTCCAAGGTCTGATTTTGTCTTAAAACTTTCGTTTCCTGAGTATGAAATTTTAAAATTGAACCTCTCCTAATAACAATTAAACCGACAGTTATGCATGGATATTTTTACAAACAATTTTTATACGGCATTGATCATTCAACACATTAAAGAAAAAAATAAGGAGTATGTCCCAACTACTCGCTTATTCCCTACCCCCACAGTCTATCCTGCCCCACTCAACCCATAAAACTCACTATGCCATAGAAAGAGTATATTTTAAGAATCGGAAGCTACATATTTAACCAACTGTAAATATTATATACTGCTTATGAAAAGACTTCACTCTCTGAACTTAATGATAGTCAATAACCCTAAATAAACTATGAAGAGTTTTGTTTTTAAAAACTCACTAGGATATACTGTATTTAGTAACTATGTGGTTTCACTAGGTTTTAATTCCTCAGTAAACAGGAATTGGGCCCTCAGGATTGTGGTTTTTGAAATTAGGGTGTGTTTAGATTTGGAGACTGCCCAAAATTCATTCACATCTAGAAGGGAAAGCTCGCTGCCAAACATATGCAATCAGGGGAGAAAAAAGATTACATTCTAAATACGGTTTGTATAACAAATACTTCCATCTGTTTTGCAGAGATCAAATAGAACTACTTTAAAACAGTCCAATGACATTTAAGCATCTGGCAAAAAGAAAGCATGTATTTATGGGAAAAGATTCAGGTTAGCAATATTTTTTTGTTGTTATTCTCAAGGATAAGTAGTGGAAAGCTAAATAAGATTATTCCTTTTATATTTAATAACAAAAATTGAATTTAAACATTATTTTTTTCTACATAAAATTTACACATTTTCTCAAATGCCATTACTAAACTAAGCCAAAGTCAAGATTCCATTCAGACACCTTTCAAACACTGTTTCAAAACTGATATTAAAAATTGCAATTATATCAAAACAATAAGGTTTAAAATATTTCCAGAAAGGATTAGAGCCACATGTAATAACATGCACATCGGTTTTTGTTTCTGGAGACACGCTCGTATGAGTAAGACTCATGTCATACAGTCACACACTACATGCAATTTACACGCTAGATGAGATTATAAATTGCAGAGCTTTGAACTTTCCTATAATCTGTGCCAATTACCACTTCTCAGTTGTCAATTTAAATGCTGGAACCCACTTGGAGATATCAGACTGGGAAGGCTCAGCATTTCCACCTCTACAATGAGCACAAAATTGAGCGCTGTCAGTAGGAAGCACTAGGAGGGCTCCTCCTCCACTCCAGCGTGCTGTTTTGCCTCTTTACCACCCTGCTACACTGCTGTTGCGTGTGCTGCATGAGGCCATCTGAGTGTGCATCTGGGTCAGCCATGCCTCATGTGTGCCCTCTACCCTGACAGGACCCTGTCAACATGGATACTGCAAACTCCAGGCTTCGTGTCTGCTGCCACATTTGGACTCCTGTACGCTTGACCACCAGCTGTAGCTTACTTGCTCCAGAGGAGTTTGTTTCCTGCTCACTCAGGGATCACCGACCAGTTGGCCAGTGGCCACAACCACACCTTTCCCAGTGAGATAGATGCTCGTGCAGCCTAGAGCAGGCCCCTGCCGATTCATCCATCCTTGGGTGTGCTCGCTCGGCCCTAGGGTGCCATTAGAGGTGTCTTTACATTCTTGTGCTCTCTCATCACAGGTTAATTATGCAATCTGATAAACTAACGTTTTGTATTACTGGCTGATTCTGTCCCACAACTGAACCCATACTGACAGGCTAATAGCAGAGCCTCCTGCTCCATATTCTATCTTCAAGCTACTAGACTCCTGCAAGTTTATCTGAACAGATGAGCAGATACCACCACCTAACAGGGACTAAAACAGAATTCTAACTTTCCCACCCTTCACCAAACTACTGCCACCAGAAGTAAATAGTAACCCTTTCTTCATGTAGTAATTAAAAATCTTGAGATCACTCTTAATGATTTCTCTTTTGCTTTCATAGGCCATACCCAAATTATCATCCAATTCCATTGGCTTTTTCCTCAAAATTTGTAGAATCTGACCACTTCTCAACAGCTCCTTTGTTTCCACTGAGATCTAAATTAGGCCATTATCATCTTTTAACTCTTGAAGTTGGCTGACCTAGCCTCCCTCTACTATATTCTCTAGCATCATAACTTTCCTTTGGAAACATAAGCCATCAACTCCAAAGCCCACCAGAACTTTCTGGTTTACTCAAAGTAAAAATAAAAATTCCATAAATGCTTACAAGGTCCTAGAAGAGCTGGTATCACCAATATCTCTAATTACCCCAGCATATTCCTCTCCCTCACACCAGGGCAGCTGTGTGAGCCTTCATGCTTTCCCACACTTCAGATAGGGCCTTGCCTCCCACATTTCCTGCTCTCTCTAGGTCCAATAGCATCTTTAAGTAATGTTAATATTTAAAAGTGTACCCTCCAACTTGGGCAAGCGCCATTCCCCTTAAATTGATATTTTCTTTTTATATAGCACCCAGTATTTTAAAATAGAAAAGCTTCTAGTCTAGAAAACCTAACACTTAAGGATTTGAAAGTAACTATACTGATTTCTTATAATGTTGAATCATATTAGAATAATTAGCCTGTGATATTTATATATAAAGTTTAAGGAAGGAAGAATACTTAAAAGGGATATGCATATCATTATTTGGTAATAAGTAAAAGAGTAACTGTGTTCTTATTAACTATGAAACAGATACATTCTTTGACATTACATCGCAGATATGATTCTTCAAATTAGGATTTATTTGAACTGCATTATAGTAGCATTTTCAAGATTATACAATACTATTGTTCTATTATTAATTTAAGTGAAGGAAGGGTTCAATTAACAATACCCTTCACTTTGAGACTGCCATTAATTAGGAATATATTAAGGCTCTGAGCAGTTTTGTTTTTTTCACTTTAACATTTTCCCCAACTTATATGACTATGCAATATGCTTTTTACTACAGACTATAAAAATAATAGTGTTTCACCAAATACAATTTGGAAAACACAATACTAGAAACACATGTTTTCAAAAATGATTAAATTTCTTTCTTGTTTCTTTTTTTTTTTTTGGCAAAACTCAGATTTCATATATAAGAAAGACTGTGCTTTTCCTGAAATAAAACCTACTGGAAAATAATCAGCCTTGAAAACTAGAGATTAAAAATGCCAGCTTCAATCAGCCTGTCTCGCCTTACCTACCATCTTGATTCTTTCTCTCAGTGGTGACTCAGATCACAGGTGTTCAAGTGAGAGGTAGGCTAGTATAGTTGTGACTCTCCATGTTTCGAGTTCCGTACGGTCCAGTTGAAATGACTACTAGAAGACTTAAAGGGCTAGAATTATTCTTTATCTGCCATTCATTATTCTTCCCACTTCTTGGAAGCCAGACACTAAAGACTAGGAACTTAAAAACAACTGCATATATGGGAAAAATTAGAAGACGATCAACACATTTCTGGGGAAGGTAAACAAATAAAAACATTAAAAGGTCAGTGAATCAGTGTAGCATCCTATCTATATGCAGTAAGTCTGCCCCTGAAAAGTGAGGAACTTTTTTTATGACAAACACAGACACACAAAGCAATGGGAGTTCGATATCACTAGATGAGGAAATTCTGCAGGATGAGATGAAAGGGCACTAGATAGTAATATGAAATGTTATGAAAGAAAAATCACAATGAAGTCTTGAGAATCTCAGCCATTTCAACTCTCAGAACCAGCTTTTCTCAACAGATTAAAATCAAAGCAAATTCTCTGTGTGTCCAGTAAACACTAAAGTCCCTAAAGATCATCTGACACAGGAAAATCTCACTTCAGAACACAAAAGACGCAGCTATTTTCTGGGAATGATGAGGGACATGCTCTTCCTCTGTACTTATTTTTCTGGTTTCCTTAAGTCACAAAAAGAATAAGAAAAACAAATATCTTTAACCATATGGAAAATATTATTCTATATTACTAACGCATAATGGTAATAGGATCTTATTTTTTATTTTCATTGTATTTATATTTATAGTCATATTTATCACAGAGAAGTAGAAAAGGGCTCAACTTTTTATGTAAAAGAAATTATTTTAAATTTTAACAGCTTCAAACTGTTTGTTAATTTTCATAGTTCTAGTCTAGGTTGATTTTCTCAGTCGCTGCTCTCAGTTATCAGACAATTCTGAATGACCCACATGCTAAACCTACTAAAACCTTTGGCAGTCTGCTATTAAGAGTTTTTCTACAATGAACAATTACAGGTGTAATTTGTAGTTTGCATGTAATGTGGACATTTTGTTATACGGTGCCTAATTGCCCCCCTGCCCTTCCTTCCTCCCTCCCTCCTTTCCTTCCTTGCCCACTTATTTGCAGTACTGAGGACTGAACCCAGTCCTTCACATGAGCTACCTGCCCAGCCTGTCTTATATTTTTGTTTTGAGACAGGGTCTCCCTAAATTATTAAGTTGCTCAGGCTAACCCCAAACATATGATCCTCCTGTCTCAGCCTCCCAGAGTAGTGTAATGGGATTACAGGTGTGCACCACTGTGCCTAGTTTAAAATTGCTTTTCAGTGGGGTTGTACGAATTTATATCAATATAGCATATAAAATATACTGGCATTTTTCACATGCTCACCAACTGTGAGGCTTTAATACTGTGAGGCTTTTGATTGGAAATGAAAACATATTTCATTGATGTTTTCTTTTAATTTTCTTGTTTACTATGGCACATTTTTCACGTTTACTGGACAAACAAGCATACTTTTCTTTGAATTTTTTTGAGTTTTTGATAAATATAAGAATTTTTATAAATTCCAGGTCCTATTTTTTGAGGAGTCCATGTGGTACAAATTCTGGATGCACCTTCTGCTTTATTATTTAATTTGTCTACATGTATTTCTAGGCTTGAACACAACTTGTTCAACTTGCAATAAAAGAACTATCAATGTTTTTCAAAGACCAGGAATTTCAAATATAGAACTCTTAAAATTTAACTGACAGAATTATGTAAAGATAATTACAATTTTAAGATAAATACTTTTTACTGGATAGCTTGAATAAAGATGACAAAGAAAACAGCTAGTGAAAGTATCCAACGTCCAAATGAAAGAAAAAAATTAAAAATCAAACGACTAGAATCTTAAGGATCTAAGGTTTAAGGTGTCATTATTTAGGTCATCAGGACAGAATTGGAGAGTAAGGTAGAGATAATACTTCAAGGATGAAAAATTAAAAATTGAAAAATTTCCACATATGGAAACAATCATATAGAATGAGGAAGTCAATCAAGCTCAGTATTAAGAAAAGTACACTAAGATATATCATAAAAATTGATTAAAACCAGACAAAAATAAAATCATAAAATCAGACAGAAGAGGGAAAATGACAGTTTACATAGGCAATGATGGCAGACTTTCATCAGAAACATGCAGACCAGAGGTAAATGGAACATCTTCACTATGTCAAAATGTAAAAATTGTCAGCACAGATTTCTATATCCAACAAAAATGTTCTTCAATAGTAAAGATGAAATAAAGACATCTAAGAATAGAGAAAATTAACCAAATTCACCATTGTAAATACCAGCATCCAATAAATTATTAAAAATACATTTCCAGGCTGAAGGGAAATAATACTGAAGAAAATATTAATCTTAACAAAGGAATAGCTTTACAAATGGAGAAAATCTAGGTAAACATAAAGAAGACTATATTTAAGCTATTTAACATGGATATTTAGAACAAAAATGGGAGCAATACCTTATGGAATTGTAGGTGTATTTAGATGTTATCCATGTGTCCACTAAAATATTAAGTATACCAGGATAAACAGTGCTTAGCATGCAGGAGGCCCTAGGTTCAATCCCCAACCTCACATACACCTCACAAAAGATTAGATATGAATATTGCAATTCCTAGAACACCACTCAAAAGTGTGTCCTGCCATCCTGACTCTGCTGGGAAGACTTTTGCACGCTGAGAAATCCTTCCTTTCTCATTCCCCAGCCATTCTGGAAGCTATTCTTAGTTGGGGATCATCCCATCCACACCCAAGGTACAAAGATGGTAACCACCAAGATGTTGAAGTCTCTAGAGGTGATCAACTTAGGCTATAACTTGTTATAAAAAGTGAAAAGCACATGCTGAGGTAGAAGCAGACTCTGAATATGAATGAAGAGGGCAAAGAGAAATTGGTTTTCCTTATCAACAATTCCCAGTTTTGGAGAATTCTAAGAATATTATACCATGTTGGTCAAAACTACCCATCTACCACAGTAGTAATATTGAATTGGGCGCAGCATGTGGAAAGTTCTACAGAGCATGAACAGTGGATCCTGGTGATTTTTATATCATGAGAAGCACACCAGAGGGCTGGAGATGTCACTCAGTGCTGGAGTACAAGGACCTGGACTCAACCACAGTACTGGGGAATAAAAAGCTTCAAGAAGGGGAGGGTGAAAAGGTGTAAATGATCAAATACGTTGTATACATGTATAAATATACCAAAATGAAACCCATTATTCTGTATAATATGCACTAATAAAAAATTCAAAAAAGTAGCATGCCAGGATAGACAAGTAAAAAGTAAACCAAGAAAAATAAATTTTAATAAAATTTACCAGAGTTCACATATATAAATATTATCAAAAACACGTAAGTGACCCAAAATGAGTCACAAAAAGACAGAGGAACTAAAAAGCTGAGTGACAACAAAAAAGATAGATCTAATAGTTACCTTAAACGTTGACTATTTATGCAAGATGGAACAGATTAAGAGAGAAAAAGACAACTAAATATATACTACCTACAAATGTAGTTCAAACATAAAGACACAGTAAGCTGCAGGTACACAGAATAAGAAAAACTTTGTATTCAGTTTTTAAACCTAGAACTGGTAGTTAAGTCTCAGTTAAATGTCAACTATTACAAATAGGTGCTTTTATGAACATGGGTGCATATGTATCACTGTGGTATAATTCTTTTAATTCTTTAGGGTTGATACCCAGCAGGGGAATAGCTAGGTCAAATGGAACCTCCAGTCCTAGTTCTTTGAGGTATCTCCATACTGCTTTCCACAGTAGTTGCACCAATCTACATTCCCACCAGCAGTGGAGCAGAGTTCCTCTTTCCCCACAGCCTTGTCAGCATTCGTTATTGGCTGATTTCATGACAGCAGCCATTCTCTCTGGGGTGAGGTAGAATCTCAGTGTTGTTTTCATCTGCATCTCTTGAATGACCAGTGATGTTAACCATTTTTTCATCAGTTTATTTGCTATTTCTACTTCTTTGAGAAATGTCTCTTCATTTCAGGTGCCCATTTTTGGATTGGGTCTTTCAATTTGGGAGTTGTGATTTTTTTTTAAAGTTCTTTAGTCTAGATATTAGACCTTTGTTGGAGGAATAGCAGATGAAAAATTTTTCCCTCATTGTGGGTTGTCTCTTCACACTGTTCGTCATTTCTCTTGCTGTGCAAAAGTTTTTACTAAGAAGAGAGCCCATTTGTTGACAGTTTGTGCTAGTTCATGAACAACTACTGAAGTTTTGTTCATAAAATCTTTTACTACACCAATGTCTTCAAGAGTTCTACCTAACCTCTCTTCCAGCTGGTTTAGTGTTTCTGCTTTAATATTTAGATCTTTAATCCATTTTGATTTTAGTTTAGTGTATGGTGAGAGATACAAGTCTAGTTTTAATCTTTGGCAAGTTGAAACCTAGTTTTTCTAGAACCCAGCCCAATTGCCCGTAATGGGAGATTGGATAAAGAAAAAAAAAAAAGTTTATAAAGTGGACTACTACTCAGCCATAAAAAATGAGAAATTAGAGACATTTATAGTTAAATGGATGCACACTGAAGTGATACTCAAGTGATATAAATAGGACATACATGTAAATATTGAATAGTTTTTCTAGTGTGAGAAACTCAAAGTTTAAATAAGGACTAAAAGGTATAATAAGAGAATGTGAAATAGGAAGAAAGGGGACAAAGGGGAAATGGGAGGAGTAGGGGAAAGGAAAGGAAGGAATGGAATTAATATGAGAAAATGAAAAATAATGGAAACAAAGTCTTTGTAGATAGGGAGGGTGGGAGGAGTTGAAGGGAGGGCAGGGGAATGGGCAAAAAATAAGAACCAAGACTGATTATGTAAAGGTACAACTTTCCAACAATGAATGTCATTATACTGCATACATTTAAATGTACCAATAAAATTAATTTTAAAAAAAACCTTCAAGACAAAGAGTATTATCAGAAGAAAGACATTTCAAAATGACAAAAGTTACATATAACAGAAAAATAAAACCATTTTAAATACGTATGTGCCTGGTATGAAGGTCTCAGAATACATAAAAGAGAACTGAAACAATTCAAGGGGAAACAGAAATTCCATAATCATCTTAATATACCCTAAAATCACTAGTCACTGTCTGCTTCCACATCCTCTCATCCTGCCCCACTCTTACTTTATTCATACTAACCTCTTCCCTGAATTTGCTAATTCATCTTCCCTGCTTCTCAATATTGGCACAAACATTTCTCTCTGCTTAGAACACTTCCACTTTCTCCTTGCCTAACTCCTACTTTTATGTAAAATGTCCCTTCTTCACAGAAGCTTTGCCTATCGATGATGTTTTCTTACCATATCTTCAGTTGCACATTTCCATCTCTCCTTCTTCTCCAAGTATGTATGTGTGACCCATAAAAAACAATATTTACCAAGTGACTTCATCTTTATACTCTTGGCTATCAAAGGAAAAGGCTACTACTACCTGGCACAAATCTTAGCACAGTGCCTTTCGTATAGTTAGCACTGTATAAATGTTTTTCAATAAAAATGTATCTCTCTCCTCTTTCTTTTCCTCCTTCTCTTCCACTCTCTCACCACCCCCTCTCTTCTCAGTATGAGCAATATCTGAACATGTTCCTTAAAAAGAAAGACTGGAAATCTTTGGTTGGAACATAAGATGGTACCAAGATAATCGTGCGATTTTTTAGACAAGAGAAGGCGATAGTGCGATATGTTCCTGAGTTAGGAATCTGGGAACATGAGAGAAAAATTGGAGTCACATGTCATCAAATTGTTCTACTGTGCTTAGCTCTTATTACAAAAGACTCATTCATTCATCATTCAACAATCATTAAATACATATCAAATAGTTTAGAGAAAACTTAAACCTTCTATTATAGTTAGATTGGTTTGCTGCACCCAGTACATTTCCCTTGCCGAATATTTTACAAATGAAAAGAAGTACCTAGAATCCCATCCTTCTTTATGGTAATAGTAACCATATGGCTTTCGTGTAGTTGGAACCAGAACTTTAGCTGATATGACCTTGTGTGATTTAGGGTGGCAGAGGAAAGACAGGATATATGAACCCATATTCATGTTATATGGTGACAAAACTGCAGGCTGTTTTAAGGTAGCTACAGCACAGTAAAATTTAAGGAATTGTATTTTAATAGATATTAGTTGGATATTAGCTGGGAATTCACATATGAGATCTATTTGTATACAAGCTATATACAATTATCTATTCTTCAAGTTTCTGTACTACAAATGGACATCAAAGAACCTAGCCTAGTAAAATGTAAACTAATGTTACTGTGAACAACTCCAAAACTTGTTATCTCAATACAATGAAAGACTGAATCGTGGAATTCAATCACAAAAACAAAAGCACAAACTGAACCAGTGGCAGCTAACATGCCACTAAGTGCTTCTGTTCCTCTCCAATTCTTATGTTGAAATCATATTCCTTGTGGGACAATATTAGGAGGTAGGAGCTTTGAAAAGCGATTAGGTTAAGAAGTCAAAGTCCTCATGAATGGGATTAAAATCCTTCTACAAGAACCCAGAGATCTTTCTCACCCCTACTGCCATGTAAAGTTACAGCAAGAAGACCATCTATGAACCAGGAAGCAGACCTTTACCAGACACCAATTTTCCAGTGCCTTGATCTTAGACCAATGAGCCTTTAGAATTGTAAGAAATCAATATCTGTTGCTTACAAACCACCTAGACTGTGGTGTTTTGTTATAGGAGCTCAAACAGACTGCCTCTTGTTTTCATGGAATAGGACTACAGGAAAACATAGTGAGATGACAAAATCAGAGGGGCCAGTCTTCACTACCCTTACAGAAAGTTCAACTAGCAGCGATACTCAAACAAGAAGGCCTTGCTGAAAGACTCCTCATTTGAGAATATCCCTAAGTTACTAACATGGTCCATAAAATGAGGAAAGAGAAACACTCTCATTTCAACCTTAGCACTTCACTCTCTCGCCCATGTCAGCATTCCATGTAGAGAGGACTCCCCGGGACCACAGTTACTACAGAGGGAAAACAACCAAAAGTGAACATCTAGTTTCCTGGCATTCCAAGATGCTTTGGAAGAATCCTACTCTGGCCTCACCTTATAGGGAATGCAAGGAGAAATCGCACAGTCAGACAACCTGGGGTCACATACAAACAAAGCAGGGAGCCAGAACCCACAGCAGCTAGCAAGTACATCTTGGCAGTGAACAGTCGTTCTGTTTACTCACCAGTAATAGCACCAATCAGCTACTAGCTAAAAGTATAGCTCTGCAAAGCTGAGCTGGTCGCTCACAGAAGTTTTATCTGGCTTGACGTTCTAGGTGGCTAACATCCTTGAATCCTATCTCAGGACCCCACCTGAGGAGGATGAATTCTGCTTCAGGGAATTAGAGCAAAGACAGGGGCTCCAACATATTGGGGCACTGAAAAAGTATTCAGTCAAGACTCAAAACGCACTCCAAAGCTCCACTGAATCATGGAAGCAAACTTTGACTGTACATTTCCATTGACATAGCAGCTGATCTCATGCATCCTGATCAGTGACTCTACCTCACTGACTCCACATCAGGGCCACTCACGAAACATTCTCCAGTTGCTAAACTCACAGTCACATGATCCAGCCAGGGAGTATACACAATACGCATCCCACAGCTCGGACTGAGCGCAGAGCACAGACAGCTGCCTGACCTGAACTCAGAGCAAAGGAAGCAATACAGAGATTTAGAAACCTGAAAGCAAGGCTACCCACCCACGGTCATTACCAGCTTTACCACAAGCAAGATTAAGTAGTGAAGATCTACACCTGTCAAAAAATAGCCTTGTAAAGCTGTAAAAAGCTGTCTCCTCAAATGCACAGACATCAATACAAAGACAGAAAGACATAGGAAAACATGACATCTCTGAAAGAAACTAAAAGACTTCTAACAATGAGCCCTAACTGAAGTTGGGTCCATGACCACTACTTCAGTGAAATAAAAAATAGAGATAAAAAAATTAAATGAGATTTAATTAAATGAGACAAACAAGAAAAATGTTTGACAAAGAAACAGAAATAGTCATTTAAAGAAGGAAATCCTAGCCGGGTTTGGTGGCTCACACCTGTAATCCCAGCACTCAGGAGGCTAAGGCAGGATGATCACTGTGAGTTCGAGACCAGCCTGGACTACATAGTGAGTTCCAGGTCAGTCTCAAATACATACTGAGACCCTGTCTCAAAAACCAAGAAAGTAAAATATAAAATAAAATAAAGAAGGAAATCCAGGAGAGAAAGAATACAAGTACTGAAGTATAAAACACAATAGGAAGCTGCAACAGTGGGTTTGATCAAGCTGAAAAATCAAATCGGTGATGAAACATTTACAATTATCCAATGGAAAGAGAAAAAGAAAAAGAATGAAGAAAGGCTCCAGGGTTATGGGATCAATCAGAGCATCTAACCAGTACATGGTAAGAATTTAAGAAGGGGAAAAATAAGGGACAGAAAGCATATTTAAAGAAATAATGACTGAAAACTTCCCTAATCTGTGGAAAGATGCCAACATCCAGGTATAAGAAGTACAAAGATCTCCAATCAACTTAAAGAAGTTTCCCTAAACACAAAATAATCTATCAGAAATCAAAGCCAATCAAAAAATTCTTATGCAGCAACAGACAAGAAACTTATACCTAAGTGTCTCAGTATGATGATCAGTAAATCACTGAGCAGCCAATAAGGGAAACATATAAAACTTTGACAAACACAAGGTAAATATGTTCCCCATTAAATCTGCCCAAGAGGAATTATCACAAGGAATTCTGTAAGTTGAAAGAAAAGACACTAGTAACATAATCACACGCATGCATAAAACTTAATTGTGTAGGTAATAGCAAGTCATAACCAGAACAGTCTAAGACTGTAATAATGGTATGTGAAGCAATTTTATCCATAGTATGAGGATCAAAAAATAAAACTATGATAACAAAATATCTAACAAAAACATCAAGGGATGGATATGTGTGTGTGTGTGTGTGTGTGTTTGTATAATTTAATTGACTCTATAGAAAGAAAATAAATTTTAAATTAAAACACAAGCAAGGGACAGTTCTCCAAAAAAGATATACAAATAGCCAACAGATATAATAAAAACTGTTTGACATCAGTAATCCTTAGAGAAATGCAAATTAAAACCACAGTACGCTATCACTTCATACCTGCCATAATGGCTACTAAGGAAAAGAGGAAAGACAATACCTGTCTTTTCTGACTATGAGGAGAAAAGGGAGCCCTTGTAAACCATCAGTGGAAATGTAAATTAGAAGCGCCATTATGGAAAATTGGATGGCTGTTCCTCAAAAAGCTAAAAATAAAATTACTATATGATGCCACAAACCTACTTCTGGGTATGTATAGAAAAAGCATGAATAGGTATGTGGAAGATACCTGTACTCTCTGCAGCACTGTTCACAATAACCCAGTTAACAGAGTCAATATAAGTATTCATGTGACACACATACACGATAGACACTATCCAGTCTTAAAAGACAAAGAAAATTTATCATTTGCAACAACGCTAATGGAACTGGAAAGTATTATGCTAGGTGAAATAGGCCAGAGACGGAAAGACAAATATGTCAAGTTGTCACATTCTAGTTCAAAAAAACAAAGTAGAAAGGTGTTTATCAGAAACAGGCTGGTGGTGGGCTGAGGATGTAGCTCAGTGATGCCACACCTGCCTGGCAAGCTCAAGGTCCTGAGTTCAATCCCCATACCAGGAAAAAAAAAAAAAGAAACAGGCTGGTGGTGATGGAGAAACGATCATTTTAGAGTAAGAAGCCTCACTTAAATAGAAATGAGGTTTGATAAAGATACGTTACACAATGTGGCAAATAATACTGTATGTTTCAAAATTGCTAAAAGACTAGATCTAGTGTTCTTCCCATAAACAATACATAACTGAGACAGTGAATATATTAATAAGCTTAATTCAATTACTCTATTTCATTCTCTAATCATCATTACAATCGATTCATTAATCATATTATTTTGTACCATATAAATGCATACAATTTACAATATTTACATTTTTTAAATACTTCAAAGAATAATTTTCAAAAAGATACAAATTCTGAGTAGCTGCATAGTTTTCCCTTGGTAAGAATTTTTTGAGAAATGAACTTACTTTGAAAGACTAAAAGCTATCAAAATATTTAAAATTACTATTGCATATAATCTCATAAAATACTCTATATTTTTCCAGATATATTTCTGCATATTAATATAGTAGGTTTAAATAAGACAGTTATTTACATTTATATGTGTGTGAGCACAGATTATGCAATCACAAGCACATGTCTATGCACAGTGATATATGGGAAAGATAAATACACACATCCCAACATCTTCACTTGTTATGACTTGCTGAAGAAATTCCTTTCCCCTGGTGTTTTCTCACCTCCTCCATATGGTCCTTGGGACAGTTAAGCTGGATGGTTAACTTGATTGGCCTGAGAGCTACTCAGGGTATCAGTAAAGCATACTTCCGGGTGTGTCTGGGCGGCTCATACAGTTGTGACCTTGGGAACTATATCCGGTCATTGGCTCCCTCCTCTCTGGCACAGTTCCCCTGCCCTGCTTCTGACCACTAGGGAGTAAGCAACTTTGCTTCGCCACGATGTTTCTGCTGTGGAGCCATCAACAATGAACTGAACCCCGAGAAGCTGTGAGCCAAATCAAAACCCTTTTCCTTTAAGTTGCTGGTGTCTGGTATCTGGTAGCAGCAAAGAGTAGGCTGATGAATATCACCTTCCTGGTTGGGAGATGTAAAAGAATTGAGAGGACCAGAAACTCTCTACATTCAAATGGTTGTTTTTAATACTCATTGCACTTAGACACTAATATGCTATATATTATATAACCTATATATTATATAACCCTGGTTTTTCCAGGGTTTTTTTTTTAACATAAAATGAGAACAATATAATGAATCACTTCAACCTTCCTTCTCAGTCCTTGTTCACGACTTGGTCTCATTAAATGCTTATGGTCACTCTGCTACCCGGGAAGCAACTCCACTGCTCAATTGACAGATTCTATATGATGCACTATGAGAAATAACTTCTCTTACAAAGATCTCAAGCTCACAAGGGAGACCATAAATGCATATGTTTTAAAATGATTTAATTCAAGAGTGGACAAACAGGTTGCACACACAATTGTTAAAGGAGTAGTCAATGAAAAAACCCTTCATCCTGCCACCACCTGCACCTCCCAGAGCCAGGAATTCTTTGACTTCAGACAGAAAAGCCAAGAACTAACAAAAGCCACATCCCAAAGAGCATACAAGCTTATATACCAGGCAGGTCATAGGCAAGGGCAGAAAAAAAAACTTTTATAAAGAACTCCAACGTATGTATTGCAGACAAAAATATGACCACACTGAGACTCTCTTCTAGATATAAATAGTTCCTCAGATAAATATAAATCAAAGCCATTGTGAGATAATGCTTCACACCTCTTTGGATGGCCAGAATGAACAAGACAAGAGATAAGTGTTGGTGAACACATGAAGAAAAGAAAACCCATATACTGTTGTTGGGAAGATAGGTACAGCCATTGTGGAAAACAGTGTGGAAGTTAATAAAAAAAATTAGAAACAGAACTTCCATGTGTCCACCAATACTGTTTCTGGGTAGAGGCACAAAGGAAGTGAAATTATTATGTAGAAGACGTACTTGCAACACAATATTCACTGAAGCATTATTCACAACAGCTAAAATAGGAAACAATCTAAGTACCCACTGGTAAATGAATGATAAACTACAGTACATATACACACCATGAAATATTATCCAGCCAAAGGAAGAAGGAAATCTTGCCAATTACAACAATATGCATGAACTTGGAGGACATTATGCTAAGTAAAATACGACAGACACAAAAAGATAAGAAATCTTAAAATAATAAACTCAGAAGCAGCAGTTTGATGATGGTTATCAAAGGGTGAGAAGTCAGGGAAGTCGGGAGATAAGAGTCAAAAGTACAAACTTTTAAACTTTAGTTATAAGGTGAATAAATTCTGGAGATCTAATGTATACAGTAAGTAGCAATGGATATGTTCATTTGATTATGGCAAGGACCACACAATATATATGTAGATCAAATCAGCAGGCTATGCATCTTTAATACATTCAATCTTTATTTGTGAATTAAATATTTTAAAATTTATGAATGTACGTGTGTGTTTGTGTGTATAAGGTGCATAGAACCATGCTTGGCCCAAATTAGCTCCCACATAAACACTACTATTTCAAAAGAAGAAAAAGGATTGACCGCACAGATAACACATTTGGAATGATAGTCTCTAAAAATATGAGTACAGTCATTTGTCCAACATTTTCCAAGAAAGTGTGGCAACAAACCCCTACTTATGTAAATTCAATGTATCCACATCACATTTCCCTGAAGGGTATTAAAACCACCAGCCTATTTGTGTATACAGACATGTATTGTGCATGTATTTTATACTCACACATAAAATTCCTTCTATTACTCACATTCTCATAGAGAGCTTGAAGGGTCTCCAAGTCAACCACAGAATTGTCCAAGTTCACAACAGCTGTGGGGAAAAAAGACAAAATAATATAAATTTCCATAAGCCACCTGTGAAAAGATGTTAGGCCATCATAGTAATGTTCATGATGCAGCAGTGGGAGGATATCAGGACTCTGACTTCAAGGCTTCCACTGCCCTACTCTCAAGACCGTGTGCCAGGAATGTCAATGGGCCTGGTGTCAAATGCTAAAGCCTTCACTTGCTCCACAAGTGCTAAATCCCGTGAAGTAGGCCCAGTCAAACGTCAGGAAGAAGCTGTAAATCTATCTTTCACCACCCAACTGAATGAATTTGAAAAATTCCTATTTACTACCAGAAAAATAGGCAAATCATTCTAAAACAGCTGCATGCTAGTTCCATACAGGTACTGGTTAATAATCACACTTGCCAATTTATTTAAAATATCTGTCATGGGCCGGGGATTTAGCACAGTGGTTTGGTGGCCTGCCTTGCAAGCACAAGGACCTGAGTTCAATCCCTGGTACCAAAAAAAAAAAAAAACCTGTCAAAGATTAAATTTAATCACTAAACTGACAGACTCACGATAGAAAAGACAGGTACATTTCCCACTATAATTCCTTGAAGAGTAATAATCAAAGGACAGCTCTTTGATATTGATACCAAGAGTAGCATAGATTCAACCTAAAAATACATCTCAAAATACAAACTACCAAAACTTCCTTATATAAAGAAGTGAAATAGATCATCAGACACCAGGAGTATGTTCTTTATATATGTTTATTGGCCAGGAAATGTTATGTTGTATTTTGAAGTAGATACATTTTATTACAAGGTTAGGGATAGGTTAATTAAAATCATTCCATATTTCACACATGATGTTGGCCAGAAACAGGGCAAATTCACCCAAATGGATCTGTGCCAAGTAGCCAGGGAAGGACACTCTTGTGGATTAAAGATTTCTAGGAGAAAAATCACAATGTGGATAATCACAAATTGGATATATTTTTATTACTGAGGCATTTTACCAATTCTCTTCTCTGAAAGCTTAAAGTACATGAGACATTTTCTGGTTGACTCTGGCAAAATCCCAACAATGAATTAAGGAAAAAAGTGAGAAATGGAAGCAAAAGATGGATGAGAAATATAACCAAGGTAATTTAGCATTTCTGGGAACAGAGCCCAGATTCACCAACCAATAGTACTCAAGTAAAATATGATACTTCCACTCTAATAATAATCCACTGTTTCAATTTCAAAAAAGAGATCTCACACACAAACCTAAGAATTTGATTAAGATTCTCAGGCAAGTTTTCTTATTCTATAAACCATGTAAGGCAGCAAATACAATACAAAAATGTTCCAAAGGAGTAAAAGAATAATCTAAATTTGAGTCCAATGAAATTGGGCCATATTTCAAAAATTAATTAAAAGAGACTAATAATTTTTGCTGGTACTGAATAGTTTCTCTGGTGTAAAATCTAGAATAGTACATAAGATACTAATGAGAAAATTGACCATGTGAAATAGGAAGAAAAGGGCCAAAGGTATAGGGAAAGTGGGAAGGGTAGGGGAAAGGGAATAAGGGAAAAGAAAAAAATGAGAAAATGAAAACGTGGAAATAAACTGTTTGTAAATGGGGAGGGCAGGAGAGGGTGAAGGGAGGGCAGGGACAAGGGGAAAAAATGAGAACCAAGACCTGTCACAATAAGGTAAAAGATCCCAATGATGAATGTAATTGTACTGTATACCTAAAATGTACCAATAAAACTCAATAAAAATTTTTTTAAAAAACATTTTGCTGGGGTAATATGTAATAAAAATGCACAAAAAAAACAAAACAAGCAAAGACAGAAAATTCATTGTAGGGATAGAATTACTACCTTTAGATTTATAAAGAGTCTCTGAAAAAATAACTTAGTAAATACAAAAGTTTAGAATTCATCAGCTCAGTAATAATCCAGCCCTTCTCTACATTCCTTAAGTGATAAAGTGACAGATTAACAAAAAGACTATGAAGAAAATGTTTATAGTCAATTTAGTGTAAGACTGCATCCTAAAAGCAACAACACAAAGAAACACAATGAAATCATTCACACTCAAGCATAGCTCACAAAAGACACAACTGTTCTTTGACTACATTCCTCATTTTGTGCTTTCTGGCTGCCAAGAGGTGAGGAGCTTTTCTCCACCACAACTTTCTCCCCCATGATCCAACACCCAGAAACCATGAGGCCAGAAGACCACGGACTGAAATCTGTGAAATCATAAGCGAGGTAATTGTTTATTCCACTTTTAAGGTGACTTCCTCAAGTATTTTTTCATGGTGCTGAAAAGCTGATTAACACAGCCATGCTGTTACAAAATGAAGAATACAATAGTCCATTTTGGAACTCAAACAGTCAACTCAATCTAAAATATAAAAATTGAAAACACAAAGCCTAAACAGAAACAAAAATGCTTTGGATTTTTACAGTATTGCATGACATAAAATGAAATTACAAAAAAGCAATTAAAGAACCAATGCTCCACTATAGGAAAAAAGTGTCACACTGGACACGTGACAGCCGTAGACAGCAGGTGCACTTAGGTGTCCAGGGCCTGCCACTTGGTCCTTGCTATTATCGTGTGCTCCTCCCTCTCTGCCTTCTTCAACACCAGAGATATGGGGTATGTGTCTGATTCTAACTTACAGCAGTGCTAAATCACCAAAGAGCAGAAAGCAAAGCAATATATCTGCGTGAATGACTGCATGATAATAAGAATCCTGTTTCTGTTCTTTCAAAGAATTGCACAGGAGAAAAGTATATATTTTAAGAATTTACCTTAAAATAAACTGATTTAATACAAAACATAAGTAACCATATTTGCAAATCTTTTACATATCTCAGAAGCCAGATAAAATAGGCCACTTTGTTATCATAAACATGATATGGTCACTCCTGCTGAGTGCCTCATGTTAAGCCATAAATCACATTAGTGCCTGACATTCTCCAGCTTTAATAATTTTTACTCAGGAACCTACTGGATGGGATGGAACCAGAGCCATTTCCATGCTGTGATCAATGGTCTCTTCCCTTTCCCAGCCTTGGACACTTATCCCAGACAGTGTAAACTCCTGAGACTTAATTCTTCCTGTGTGATATGCTAGAGTGTAAGTACAGATGCTCCTAAATTAGAAAATCTCATTGTATTTATTTTCAGTATATTCACTACCCACTCTTGCATAACAAGTTACACTAAAGCTTTGGGGCTTAACTAGCACATATTTATTATCTCGATTTCTGTGAGTTAGGAATCTAGATGCAGATCATCTGGGTACCTCTCGCTCAATGTCTCCAATAAAGCTGTAATCACTATGTTGGCTGGGCCTATGTCTCGGCTGAAGGCTCTGAAGGGGGACCCACTTATAAGCTCATTCCCTGGGTATTGGCAGGATTCAGATCCTCCTGCTAAAGGCCTCAGCATCTCATTCCTATTGGCTGGAAGTTTATCTCATCTTCTTGCCAGGATTGGTCCCTTTGTAGCTGATACTGAGAGACAAAGGGCACACAAAACAGAGTCTCATCCTTTTGGTAACCTAATTTTGGAATTGAAAAGCCACCACCTCTGTTATATTCTATTCACTGTGCGTCTTGAGGTCCAGCCCCATAAAAGGGCTCAGGATTGTGCAAGAGCACAAGGAGGTGGGATCTTTGGGGGGCCACTGAGAGCCCCTCCACCACACCTCATTGCCAACCTGTGGCTATCTGTTCCTCGGACTTCAAGTCCCAACTTGTGATTCTGTTCTTGTATTTCTCTTTACCCTGTATTTGTTTCATTGATGCTAATGTTTTCACTTTCCTGCAAGGCTCAAACTTGACAAAAGACACACAGAAGCATCACGACTCAATGGGAAGAAGAAATGTATTGATAGAAAACCTGGCTTTTCTTACAGGCCTAGCTTACCAAATCACCCAAGCCTCCTAATTTCTACAGAGAGAGACGACAGGAGATATAACAGAGGCATTGGAGACATAGGAGAGAACATGGACACAGAATTTTATTAGAATTGCATGATCATGCTTAATTCCTCACTGTATCTAGAGAAGACTAGCTTGTAAAAGGCACAGAAAATATTTTCCTTGAATCTGGAAGGGATGAAATGGACTGAGGCTACTAATTGTTCCCAATGGATGCTTTGATACTACTATCCAAACTGACTGTTCCAGAAGATCTCTCTGGTTATCCTTTCATAAGCAACTAACTTCCCTCCTGCTGTCATGAGAGTCTGAAAACACCAAAGAGAAAGAGAGAGAGAGAGAGAGAGAGAGAGAGAGAGAGAGAGAGAGAGAGAAAGAGAGAGAGAGTACTAAGCAATGTCACACTGCCACCTCACAAACAGCACTGGGAGACAGTGAGAAACAGTGGGCACAGAAGCCAACTGGCTCCAGGACTTATCTGCATAATATATAACTTTTCAAAACTTTCTCATGTACAAAAGGGACCTGAGAAGAACTCATACTCTACAGGGTTCTTACAGAAGATTTAGTAATGCAAGTAAAGCCAGGCACGGTGGTATGTACCACCACTCAGAAGGCTGAGGAAAGAGACTCATTTGAGCCCAGGAGTTTGCGACTAGCCTGGACAACATAGCCAAACCCTGTCTATAAACAACAACCAAAAAATAAAAATAAAGAACCAGCCAAGTAAAATGCCCATGACAGTGCCAAACACAAACCAAATGAACAGGGTATTATTTTTATAATGGCCCCTTTCACATTCCTATGTGGAAAATGTTTCATTAATATCTTTCCAAACGTGGATCTTGATTGAGAGATTTTGGACAAACTAGGTTGGAAACATTCTTAGGAAAAGAACTACAGTTTCAGTTACAGTGATAGCAACATGGGAGACTAAACCAGTACCCACAATGAAACCATCAGGACTGATTGTGGCTAAGGTATAGGGGAAGAGAAGTGGAGTCAGCAGAAGCTTAAACACAAAATGAGTGCAAGTCAGCCCATATTTATAGTTCATGCCCTCTTCTCATGGACAAAATAAGGAAGAGTATAAGGGCTTACAGAAACCATCTTTAACCCCACTGAAATTCAGAAGCCGCAATGAAAGCTAAGATGAAATTAACCTTTCAAATTGCTGAGAAACAAAGACCTTTGTTTGAGCAGAAATCCATCTTAAGTAACATGGAACAGAAGCACCCTCACATTTAAGATGGTCCCAGGTACCTCATCTTACCCCAGACCCCGGGAAGCAACATTCCCTAAGGGACTTCATGAAGGAACTGCAGGTTACCTGTCATTTAGACTTTCAAATCTGGGAACAGAAAGACAAGTGTAAAGAGTTTATTTGTATTTCACTGTGGAAACACTTATTTGGGGGGGGGCATTGCATGACGGTCATTTGACTTGATGATATTTATTAACCCTTTCATAAATGCCATCTAAAACACTGGAGATACATATGTTCACCACCCACATTTTAACAACTCACAATAGAGTAAAAAAGAAAGAGACACGAGTCAGTTACATCTTCATTCCGAAAATACCTCCCCACCTCTCAATCTGATTTTTCTTGAAAAGTTAAAACATAGTCTCTGGGCAAAATTAGAGCAAGCATAGCTGGAGGATAGGGAATCATGCTGAAGATAGAGGGACCGTGTGCAGCCCTGCATGCTGAACACAGAATCTAGCCCTCCTCTCCAAGACAGGCTCCAGAAAGGCATCTGAGGTCAAGCAGACTCCTATTTCTCAGGCCTTAAATAAGAGGTGCCCAAAGAATCTCACCACCTCAAAGGAAAGACCAGTTACTCAACAAAGAGCATAGACAGATAACGTGACACTAAAATAAAAAATAAAAAAGATCTACCGGAGGACTCATGGCTTCTCATAGACAGTCAAGGATCAAATCATGTATAGGAAGGCCTACCCGGGATATTAGAGATACTAGATTTTTCTACCTTGTACTTCTTAATCTCAAACCAAATTAAGTTGTTCTCCTGAGTACTAAGTTGGCAGTGATTTAGTCTTTGTGAAATCCAAGTACCCATTTCCCAGCAGCATTTGACACAGTTACAAATTCCTTCTACCCAATATCCACATTTAATCTGGCTTCCAGGATACCACTCTCTCTCTCTCTTCTCTTCCCCCAATTTAACCTGTTCCCCACTCCTCAGTCTTTACTGGTGGCTCCTTCTTTCCCTGATCTCTTCTACTGGATTGTCGTAAGGCTCGGTTCTGGCATCGCTTCTGCATCTGTCCACACACACTGCCTTGGTGGCCTCTTCGGTCACCTGGGGGTCGTGTAGTACTCCCACACCTTCATCTCTAGCCTCTGATCGCCTTGCTCAGGACTCCTGACTTGCTGCCATCTCTGCTTTGCTACAGGGGTGTCTAAAAGGTACATCCACTCCGTTCGCTCTTCCCTGTATCCCACAGAGACTCCTGCCTTGTGCTCAGAACCGTCCTTTATTCCTTTCATTCTTAGCCGGCACCAACACATCATGAATCCTGTTGGCTCTGTGTTCCAAACACAACCCCTCCCACCCTCACTCTCTTCTCAGACGTTCCCGACGCCTGCCTGATTTATTGCAACGCCCTCCCAATCTGATAAAAAGATTCTTCAGACACTAAAAAAAAAAAAAAAAGAG
>NW_022900923.1:14670247-14727362 GCF_012274545.1 Fukomys damarensis
AAAAAAAAAAAAAAAAAGAGTACCAGAAATAGAAAGTTTGGAAATAAAGAGGAGACAATGTCCCAAAAGTATATCAAAAAGAAAAAAAAAAAACTTAAGAAAATTAGACCAATTCTGGAAGGCCAGTGTCCAAATAATAGAAGTCTGAGTTTAAAATTAAGAAAAAAAAGTGTTGCCAGATGAGAGAGTGGATCCTCATGAGCTCAGAAACTACAGCAGCACCTAAATGCCAGGTGTGTAGGACCTGCATCAACTCTCGCCTGGACACACACCCTGTCCCCGGAGATACCTCCGCTCACAGCACTTGCTCATGAAATTGCTAACTCCTGAAGATAAACTTCTCAATACTCACATGGAATGTGAAGCTACAAGACAGATTTTAACCTAAAAATGTAGTTCTGCATATTGGCCTCTCTTTCAAGCCTATCCAATAACAGAAATAGTTCCCTCTGCTTATTCCTGCTCACCTCTGAGTTTTACAGAACCAAACACTAGGAAACTGTGGACAACTGACACAGGAGGGTGAAGAATTAGAGACATGAACAGGGCCTGAGGGCAGCTGGGGAAAAGGCAGGTGTTATAAAAACAGCATTCTCTGTAAATTCTGGAAGAATTAGCCAGAAATCAGAACTGAGTACCACCATCTTTGAGTTTAGTAGGAAGTAAAGTGAAAGACAAGGAGGACAATTATCCCTAGTCACGGCTGTCTGTAACTCTGTCCTCCCTCCAGTTTAAGAGACTGGCTCACGACAGGCTACTGCAGGAGGGAAGTGGGCAACTAGTCTGACTGTGGTGATGAAGAGATTCTAAGTAAGAATCAATTCTGGACGCATACCTACTTCATAATGTGGGAAAAAAGTGTGAAGTGCCTTTCCATCAGTTAAAAATTATTTTCTTTTGTGAGGAAAAGAAAGAGTAAATCGTGACTTAAACCTGAGAAAGGCAACACTAGTTCAGAGACTAAAAACAAAGTTAGGGTCAAACTTTTTAGGGTTTTTAAAAATGCTGTTTACTCCTATGGAATAATAGCTGCTGTAGCTCCATCCATCGCTTTCAGATTCTAGGCAAAATGAAGGAAGAAAGGAGAATGCAAAGAGAAGTGATGTGCACTGCCTATTAAACTGAAATGGCAATAGTTAATGTGGACAAACTGCTATCTCTAACAAAGCAGCAATTGCAAGTTACAGCCTAGTATTCTGTGAATACTCCCTAACTACCATGGCTCATAATGACCTCCACTGCCTCGCAGTTCTGCTCTTGAAAATAAATAACAGCCACCTGATACAGTTCAGATTCCTTATCTTGTGTAAAAATATGTGCTCTGTGCCTCCAAGGAGATTTTAAAGAGCCTGACCAGGGATCTTGTCTTAGATACCATGAGCTCCCACGAGAGCACCCTGCATACAGCAGACAATGAAAGAAACGCGCGATGTGGAAAACGAAAGTCATTACCTGAGCCTGTGGAGAGAAGCTGTGAGAGCCAACCCTGAGAGGGAGACACTGCAAATCATACATTTGCCTGCTGGTCTGATAAATCCCAGCAGCATAATCTTCTGACAAAGCAAAAGCAAAAGCCACACACTGGCTTGGGCAGGACTACATGCTGCCCGCAGAACCAGGAACACAAACATGGGCAGGGCAATGAAGAGAGGAACCACAACATAAAGAGCAAAAGGCCAGGCATTTCTAGGAAGAGCCTGCCTTTCCTCCTCCACGTCTGCGGAGGACACAAATGGCCAGATCTTATTCCCTGGGGCATTTCTAGCCCTGCCCCAACTGTGGTGCCAGGGCGACATGAAAATCAAGGAGAAAGGGGGAAAAGCAGTTTGGTAGAAACGTCTAGAACTATCACCCCTGAATATGTATTCGAAGTTAATAGAGCATACAAGCATCAAGGCACTGTGCAACTTGATCACAACAGGGGCAAGAATCATAACCAGCAACCCTTTATCAAGGAAACTGATGCGTTAATCCCCAACTGAAAATCCGCACACCTGGAAAGTTACCCCCCAGAAAACTGTCAAAATGAATTACATGACAAAAATTTCCTAAAGATGTAGTCAAGCAATCTTCAAAATTCTGTTTAGTTTTGCTTGCTTAGATGAACGAATCTAATAACTTATGAAAAGTAGCTTTTCTGAGAGGGAGACACTTGCTGTCATACTCACTGTCATGTTTTACACTGGACACCATGATGCGAGGAAGCCCTGGGCTTGCCTTTCCTGTGCACCCCACCTGAGGACACCTGAGCACCTAGAGGCAGGAGGTCCTGCAGAATAACACAGACCAGGCCACCTACACTGAAGGAATCTTACTCCCAAACATGTGGCTAAGCATTCTTACCCTAAACGTAAAACACACAAGCTACTGAATGACACTTCACGTAATTTTGTATCATTTACAGACCATCGAAATTAAATGGCAAATATACCACTACTGTTCCTTTTTTTATTCCAAATTAAAAGTGACGTTCTCTTTCTGATAGTTCTAAAACTTTGAAATTCTATTATTGCTCTTCCCATTCAAATCCCTAATTTATACATCAATGTGTTTGGTGATAAATGTTGAAGTAACAAAATAACTCAAATATTGTGGCATTCTCCAAAATCACTTGACACTTAAGCCTTGGGCTTTGAAACTCAAACAAACCTGAACTGAAAACACAGACCTGTGACTAAAAAGCTGGGTACCTTGGAGAGACTTGGTAAGCTCCCTGAGCTTCGGTTTATTCCTATGGGAAATGGGTATAGTGAAAGTAATATTACTATCTCCTTTCAATGGTTGTTGCAAAAATTAGAAATTATTCGTCTATGGAACACAGTCTTTGTGATGTGAGGCAGGCAAAAATGGAAAGTTCTTATTCCTCTCCAAATATCAAAAAGCATATTACTGCAGATATATTTGCTCTTATTAAACAAAGCATATATAAGAAAATAATAGGACACATTCATATTGTTTCAACCTTAAAAATAAAAGAATGTCAACCCATTAGAATCACACATCCATATTACTTGGGCTAACTGAAGGCTGTGGCACAGGCTTAGCTAAATAAATTACATGAAGATTCATTTAAAGAACAAGGGAAAATTAGTTATTTTTAATTAGCCAGCAGTGTATAAATTGATCTACACTAAGAAATGTACAAATGTAAATAATAGCCATGAAGCACTTTTTCAAAAAGTGATAGTGATAGAATGGCATGTCTTTTTTTCCGTATTACATGTAAATCAAAAACTGCTCATGAAATGCTAAGATGATAAAAGGGAACTATTTCACTAGGACACAATATATTCACTTTAGAGATATGCCTTTAAATATCAGGGACTGGTGCAAAAAAATTAATTGTGGGGGCTGGGGATTTAGCTCAGTGGTTCCACTGCCTGCCTCGCAAGCTCAAGGACCTGAGTTCGATCTCTGGTACAAAAAAATAATTAATTGTTTTCATCTGCAAAGGAAACTATCTTTTTGAAAACATTCATTCATTCAAAAATATCCACAAGGTTCATAATTTCAATTAGGTGCTCTCAATTTCAGGAGCACAATGGTAAAACTGGCACTGGTCACCCTGCTAGAGCTTATACTTTCTTAAGCAAACAGCTGAAATATGCTACTATATTCCCTTACAAGGAAGAAAATTATGTTTTTATAATAATTTACAATTTAGAAAATCACATTCATTGATGCTGTCTTTTGTTTTTCAGGAAATTTAACATGGTGAGGCTTTGTTGTAAGGTAAAGACACAAGAGACCAGAATTTCAGAAGTTTTGTTCTGGGCTACAGAAAGGCTTTCCTATTGGGGGAAAAAAAAATGAATCTGATACACAATCCAACACTGGTACATCTCAAGCATACTTGCTTATACAAGGTTAACGACATAAGTTACTGATTAAGTCGGGAGGCCTCACACACCTATGGGCCATGTTTATAAGAGCTGTACAAGTTAAATTGTCAGAGAACAAATGCATTTTGTTTGAGTCAGTATGTCGCCTTCTTGTCTAGGCAGGGGGAAAAAATGGATACCAAGACTGTAATCCTTTTGGAGTAAAAAATCTTTACATGCAAACATGATTGCCATAGTAGACTGTTTAATCTAGTGATATTGTATTTCATTTCTGTTTTTGGAGTGGTTTGTTGATTTGACCATACTGGGTACGACTCCCGTACTTATCTCAACTGTTTAGATAAGATTTATTTGACTTTGGCAGGTGACAAAATCTAGGGTGTGGAATAAGGGGGGTAGAAAAAAAAAAGACTGGCATATTCCCAGATAGTGTTTATTTTAAGCAGAGTGTATAGATGAGCAAATAGTTTCAAACAACGCACTGTACTTTGTGTAAAACATCCACTGTCTGTTGAATGTTTTCCGTAAACCAGCACTGCAAAATGTCCTTTATTGGGCATGACAGACTTCACCTTCTTGCTTAGGTAAACATTTACACTCTTGTAAAAGAGAGCTTAGTGAGTTCCCCTGGAAATAGGACCCTAACTCTGTGATCACATTTTGCCACTGTTTTCTAACCCATGCTGTAAAAGAGGAATAGGACAAATTTTTACTTTGAATGTAGGCTTACAGACTGCTCTGTAAGTACAGGATCTATCAGGAATCTAAAATGTCTTACGCCAAAAAAGCTTCAGGCTCATAGTAATCATATTTTTCAGTTTAATTCTACACAAACATGTCTCACTTTGAAAAGAACTTCAAAACAGAAAAGCTTACAGTTATAAACACAATGATTATAGTAATAGTTTTAAAGACAAAAATCTTTTTTAAGATAATTCACCTAAACATAATTCAGAGTCAGCTTCTCTAGTACATTTAAGTTGTTAGTATTTTTAGCATTTAATTCTGCGCAGACATGATGATCTAAGGAAAAGAACTAAGAAGTTTGGTCACTGATAGCTAAAACTTCATCAAAAAAAATAAAGAAGAAGTTAGTTACAAATTTATATGACAGAGAAGATTAATACTAACATGCCCAATTTTGTGTTGTGGCAATGCCTTCCTGCAAACTATAGAGGGGACTTTAACTTCAAGACTACTTTTCTAAAACACTTTAAAATAGGGAAAAAATAACACCCGATATAACATTTACCATAAAACAAGTTCACATTTTCTAGGACGAACACATAGTTAACACATGGAGAATATGATGCATTAGTTATGTATGTTGAGTCATACTTTCTTTAGCGAAGGACAGTTTTTCTTCTCTTTCAATGTATATAAGAATTAATGTCTACAGACACATTGTCTATAGGAACGAGAAATCAGTTAAATATGGGAGGAATTTCAAATATTAGGATTTCTCTGGTGTGCTTTAATGAACAGAAAGTTGTTCCAGAAATAGTAAGTTTTCACATATGAGATGGAGCTGCCCTGTTCTAATTTCTCAATTTATACTTTTGAGCCTCCACCTGCTATGTCAGGTTTTTCAATCCCATACTATACTTTTCTAAGGCAAGTTTTTATTTTATCATAATGGTAGCCACCTGTGCGTCCCAGTAGATGCACCAGGGGGAAGAGGGAATACCAGAACTGATCTTTATGTTAATCCGCTTGGTAAACTGAGCAGCAAGGTGTGTGTACATGTGCAAAAGTGTCAACAGGTGTGTTACACTCACATAACAATTCATGTTACTTCTTCAGTGAGTCACTGGGCATCACGGAGGGTAAAATCCACTCAGAGCAAAGGAAATCAATTCTACAATGAAAACACAAATAAAACTCTACAACAAAAATAACCTTTGCTTCAATTATCACACCTAAGGCAATCTTTTCACATGAAAACAGCATGTTCCATACACATGTATCACTTAGCCTGACAGCTTATGTTTTGCTTTCCTGTCTTTTTTGGTAGGACATACACATTGATTTTCAATTTAGAAATTTATCCTGGAACTCAGTCACCAGGTCCTTATTTGTGCAGTAGTAAACTGAATAATGTTGTAAATAGACTTGTTCCTCCTAGCTCCCAAAGTAATCCAAATGTGGCATTTGACAGTTGGTTTACTAGTTGCCAACTGATATTACATTTGCTAACAGAGCACACCTTGAACTGTTCACAAGAGCAAAGTAGATATTCCCAATGGAATGCTGCAAGTTCAGAATAGAGAACTGTATAGTACAATCTTTGGATTTCATATGCACATAATATTGACCTCGTATACGGCAAAGAAAAAATAGTGCTGCACCATGATGGCAAGATTGACAGAAGAACCTTGATGAAAATTGAAGCCAGGGATGGCAACTTTTTACAACAAAATCAAAGGCAGAGTAGATGATGTTGATGAATTATGCAGCAACTAAGATGTCACTCAAAACCCAAAGTGTTGGCCAATGGTTCTGTTTTACTCTATCCTAAACATGCATGGCATAACCACTTTCATAGTTTTCAAAGAAAATAACAAGTAAAAAATACCATGGAAAGGGTTTCTTAGACAATTGGGCCTGGAATTTATACAAGATCACTTCCAACAGAGGAAGAACAAAATGCTTCTTCCCAAGAAACTATGCCAAAAGAATTTAGCAGCACACCAGTGATTTAACAGTGGCAGGTGCAACATCACAAAGACCTGCTGTGACAATGGGAAAACCAACAAAAGTCTACACCACAAAAGGGACAGGAAAACAAGATACACATGCTATCAGAGTAAGTAATGCTTGTGTATGGAACAAGGCAGTTTTCAGGTGTGAAGACTGCCTTGGGTGTGACAATTGAAGCAAAGAATATGGTAAACTTTTGTTTGTATTTTCATTGTAGTTCAAATAGTAATTTCTGATATTATCTTTTAGTTTTTATAAACAGTTGATATTGAAAATGTTGATGTTTATTCTACATACTTAGTACATGTTAAAAACTAAGACTTTATTGATATTTTATGTTTCTGTTAAGTACACATTATAAATATAAGACCTTCCTGACAAAAGACCAGCAAGATGTCAAGCATGTCCTACCAGAAAAGACAGGAAAGCAAAACACATGTGCTGTCAGTCTAAGCGATACATGCTGTTTTTATGTGTGAAAAATGCTTTATGTGTGATAATTGAAGCAAAGATTATTTATGTTGTAGAATTTTGTCTTTTCATTGTACTTCATACAGGAATTCATTTCTGTTGGTCTTTTTTAAACTTTGTAAATAAAAAATAATTGATGTTGAAAATGTTAATGCTTATAAACACTTGAAATATTAAAAATTCAATACTTTATTTTACTGATTTTTTTCTATGAAGTACATAAAATTAAAATTATTATTTCATCAATAGAAATACTTCTAAAAAAATAAGCGTGGGTGTTATACACCCAACATGATGCTCCTTCTAACAAAAATTAATGTGGCAACCCAGGGATCAATTGAACTTCCATAGATGTCTGATGAAAAAGCCAACTATTGGATAGAGTCCCCTTCTTCTGTCTATTTTCCTGTCCTTACACTTCATTCTCCAGAGTTCAGTAACTATCCTCTGCTTTAGTGTAACACTTTCTTGTTCATTACCTTAAAAATTCAGTGACTTTCAGCATTTCTGCAAGTACAATGGTCTACAAATACATACGGAGTTGGGGAAGTCATATCCATTGTCTTCTCATGACTTATCAAGAGTTTTTTACATTAAAGAAAACTTTTATTGGAAGAGCTTCCTGACATTCCTTGGTCACTGGCAATATGTGTAAAGTTAAAAATATAATCTGGGTATCACTGTTTGGAAAAGCTTTAGATAGAAATTACTGAATGGAGGAGAAGGCTAACCTACCTGGAGCAGCAAGTATTTTCAGTACAGATCTGCTCCATCAGGCAATACAAAGTCTAAGTCTTTTTTCATTTCCCTTCTCCAACTAGAGTAAATTATATTTCAAGCTCATGTTGCTCTTCCATAAAAATAATTTTGTGTTTTTGGCGCTTATTTTCAAGTCGTACAAAGTCAATTCAAATGTATCTATTTGGGAGAAAATAGTTACTAGTGATCCTCCTTGTTGAAGCAGCAGTAATTTCCAACTAACAGATACCCTAAAGAACAGCACTTCTTCCTTTTCTTTCTTTCTAGCTGAAGAGGGAAGAGAGGAAGTATATTGTCCTCTCCTGCCTGGTTACCACCAGGAATAAAAAATAATTCAATTCTTTCATAAATCCTTTTTGGCACAGAATAAGAGAGTTAAGGTTACAACTTCCCCCAGACTTCATCATATTTCAGCATTTCAAGCCTTTCACCAAGTATTCTGAACTTACTACTCCCAGATGCTGGGAAAGTGACATCATGTCCCCATGACACCCAGCCTAGAGCTATGTGTGACAGATGAGGGATACAACACTCCAAGTTCACCACTGAGACACAAGTGACCCTCCAGTGCTGCTCCAAACCGCTCTGCACCAGTGAGGCGAGGAGCCCTGACGCCTGCTATGTTCTAAGTTCAGATTTGAAAAGTAGGCATTTAACAATAAACATGAACATATGTGTACTATCATAGGACTTAGATTCAGGAGACTGCTAATTAGTAAATTGGAACTAGAAATAAATGAGTAATTTGTCTTAAAAGTGCAAACTGCACTTTTAGAACTAAAATGGTCAGTTCAATTTGGAAATAAAATGCTTCTAATCATTTCAGATACAGTATTTCAAAACACAACAATGCCTGTGAAGGCTTAAATGAATATTCGGGTTTTGTTTTAAGTAAACTCAATATTCTTCCATTATTATTTACCAAAAATCTGAATATTTCAAAAGCCTTGTCTCAGATAAAGTAATGTTATCAGATCTGGATATGTCAAGTTGGGTAAGGCGTAATCTTTAAGAAACATGTCTTGTCCCTCTATGTATTTAAAAAAAAAAAAAAAAAAGGATGGCGCCTGTGACTGAGATAAAATATAATAACATAATAAAATATAAATCAGAGAACATGGGAGCTAACAGACCCAAAACAAACTCATCATACTGTTCTTTAAAATGATTTTTTAAAGTCTGAGAATGAAAAGGAATGCTTTTTTCCAAAGGGAAATATCAACTTGAATCCTATAGAGAACTCAACTTGTATTCTCTTCCAAAAGACTATTATAACACAGTCTCAATGCTATTAACAGTCCACCAAACTGGAAATGAAAATTTCTCTTTAGATTTAATTACAAGTAGTACTTTATCTATAAACATAAATATTTTGAGCTTATCTTTATCACAATGTTAGCAAATCAACACACTTGACTCTTCTATCCAGATGGGGTCATTCACATGCCTAACAATTTCATTATATTTCTCTCTATCTAACAGTTCCCTTTCTTGACTAATTCCCTCCACCAGCTACTAGACCAGATTAATGCCCTTCATCTCACAAAGAGTTTATGCTTGGATTCTTCAAATTGCTTTCTTACCACTCTCAGCAAACAAGGTTTGACCTCTACCATTTCATCAAACCAGTCTTGTTAAAGTCCCTGATAATCAATACTGTAAATGCAATTACATTCTTTCAATTACCCAGGCCAAAAATTCTAGAATCTTCTTTCTGTACTCTCTACATCCAATCCAATCCACTGGGAAGTCCTGCTGCCTCTACCTTTCCAAACATATAAAGAATCTAATCATCTCACACACTTCCCTGATCTACCCACTAGTGTCTTGCATCTAAATTGCTATTATAGTCTCCTCTCTGGTCCCCCTATCTACCTCTTTCAACCTTCTATGCAGCGACAGAGCAAAGGTGAAGGCATAAATTATATTCTTCTGCCTAAATCCTCTAACAACATTTCTTCTTTCTTGGGGTAAACGCAAAAGTTCTTGAAACGCAACATGGCCCTATATGATCACCCCTCTACGTATCTTATTTATCCAAATACATCTCCAATTTCCTTCCCCCTGAGTACTGTGTTCAGGCACATTCAGAAACATGCCAGTCATTTAATGTCCCCGGACACTGCCTCGGGACCTTTCCACTTAACTGGTCCTTTCTCAAGCACATTCTCCCCTCAGACATGTGTGACTTTCCCATCTTTTTACCCTTCAGATATTGCCTACTCCTGGGCTTTCCCTTCCTCCTGTCTCGCTTCTGTGTTCCTTATTTCTATTCTCTTTCATTGTTTTTCCCCCTGTAGTATGTACCACCCTTTGAAATATGTTTTTTTATTTTAAAAAATTATCCCCCACTGAACAAAAAGCTCTGACAGACACAGAGTATTTGTCCTTTTTTGCTTTTTACTTTTATTCCTGCATCCCAGGGACAGGAATGGAGCTTGGCACAAAGTAAGCACACAGTAAATATTGCAATGACTGAAAGATGAAAGGTTGGAAGGAAAGAAAGAACTCATCAGGGAATGAAAGAAGCATGACCTCCCTTCCTGGTATTAACTCAATATTAACATCTTCCTATGTGGGGAGAAGAGGGACCGGTAAGCCAATGCCCACATCAGTCCCTACCATCCACCCTAACATTAAGAGAAAATATTTCATTGAGGTAATCACAGTCTTTGAATGAATGGTTCTCCTCATCCCTGTAATCAGTACAGAAGTTTGCCACACAGAGATACCCACCCCTTTCGTATGTGGCAACCCATGCTGGAGCATCACCAAGTCACCGAACGTAGAAGACACAGCAGCTGGTGATAACAGGAGAAATTTTATAGTAATCCTCCAAGGCATTAATCAATTAACTCTCTGCAGCCAGTACAACAGTGGTCTTTTTCTCTCTCTGGGTGTCTCTCCGTCCTCCCCACCTCCCCCAGGCTCTCTCATGTACCCTCCCTCCTTCTGTGAATCCTCACTCTAGTGCTACACATAGCCACTATAATCTCCAGCCAGCACACTCCTTTTGTAATTAAGAAACATGCAGGAAAAAACAAATCATGCAGCAGTTTTTAGTTTAAGTCTCTGATACAATCACTGGCATTTAGTGTTCTTAGAAATACAACAGGAATTCAGAGCACAGCCTTGCATCCAGACTGCCTGTGTATAAATTACAGCCCTACCACTTGCTGTTTGAGATTCTTTTGCTACTCTGTGACTAGCTTTACATCCACAAACTGGGGATAACAACATCACCTACCTCACAAGAGTGGTTGCAGGCATATGGTGTTAGTTTTTATTATCGGCAATTGCAAATCTTTAAATTTGGGACCATAAAACACAGCACAAGCAAAGTCTTGCAGATAATCTATTTTAACATCCTGTCAATTCATAAATTTCCTTTACAACAACTTAATTCATGAAGATTTCATGCTAGCAGTAATATTAATGAGAGTAGAGTCTTCTAAAACCCAGCATTTCCTCAAATTAGATTGTTGTTATTCTCCAATGGCACAAAGAAAGAAAAAACCATTCCTTTGTAATCCACATCAGAAGTAAACAAAGTTCATGTAGGAAAGCTGAGAACCCATGTATTTCTTTTCTCATTATAAGCTTTAAACTGTACAATTTCTTTTTTAATCATGTTAAGAATCTTAGTAAAAACTTGTTTAATTTAAAATGTATCCATTGGCATTTGGCTGTGAAGTGGTACTGGGAAGCTAGAAGTTTTGTATTCATGTTCGACCAGCATGGAAGACACAAAGTGACCATCAGCATACCGTATCATCACCGCAGGGCTGCCAACAGGTAAAACACCCTTGGTGCTTTAGGATTTGATCTCCTGTCTGAGCACACTGAGCTCGGGGGAATCACTGTGGTAATGTTTCTAGAATGTACCGTGTAGGAATAGGACATGTGTGACTCAATAAGAGAAAGGCGGGAAATGTCAATCATTTCTTCTTCTCCAGCACCATCAATCTTTCCTTCATCTGATGGATGAAGAAGGCAAGAAAACATCTTGCAAGTGTCCACTCTGAGATGCTGGACAAGCACAACACCATTTATCAAAGGGGCTTCTGCTCCCCGCAAAATACCAGTCCAAACACCACCCCAAGGAGCACATAAGAATATTTTTGCAAAACTTACACTTAACACAGACTGATCCAAGGATCAAAGCTGATGTGATTGATTTTGAGCTCACACCAAGTGCTCTCTGCTCAGCTTTGAGCTCTCCCTACACACAGGCCCCCATGAGGTCCAGGGCAATTCAGTCAACAACCACCCAGTGCCTGTAAGAACAGATGCAGCATTACTGGGGGCAATGCCCTGGGCTGCGGGGGCTCTGTCTCCAGGTTCACAGAGCTCTGTCCAGGGGAGATCTATAGGACAGCAAGGGTAAACACACAAAACAAATACATGATATATAATTTGCATAGCAAGCGCAAGGAAGGTGAGGAATAACCATTCTCACAGCTCCAGTACAGCCCCAAGTAGTATATTCCTTCTTCCCATAAAAATGTAATAAAGAAGCCCAAATGTGGAATAATATCATAAATATATAAGTTAAGTTCAACCCTGGGTTTTATTTTTTGCTGAGCCTGCTATGAAAGACATAATAATTCAGTTTATCCTGATGTAATAATGTGTGACTTAAAATGACGTATGACATCTTTCTTTTTATATAACAAAACTCTAGGTAATCAACCTTTATTTTGAATTAAGGTGTGTTTGATATTAAATTTCACAAACCGGGCTTTAATGAAAATATACTACCTCACATGTATTTTCTCCGCTACAAGGCTACAATTGAAAAGGTTAAAAAGGCTCACTGCAGCTCACTTTCTTCTCAAATTTCTAATTCTAAGTGACTTTACATTTCAATGAAAACCATTCACTCATCCTTCCAACAGCATTTACTACATTTTAATGTCTCAATAAATATAATAAACAGGTCTTAAAATTCTATAGCCCATGTGAGGAAAACACTTTACATAAAGGCTAAAAAAGGGTGGGGAGGAGCATGCAGTGAAGCAATTTCTAAGCCACCCCTGTGAACTTCAGAGTTATAAACCAGACACCAGGAAACCTAGTAGAAGGACACACACACAAAACACTGCCCACACTGAAAGCAATTTCTGAGAATATTACAAAAATAAACAAATGATTATGGGTAAACCTTCTTATGGTAATTAATAGTCCAGTGAAAAGGCTTATGTTTGCAAGAATGAAACCAGAAACTATGAAAAAAAGACCTGGAGTTTGTAATCTACAACTTGTTTGGTAGAAAATTTTCATATGAGAAACATTATTCAGTGGCAGCCCAGCAGGAGAAAGAACTGCTAGATGCGTAGGTTATCCAAACACATGCAAAAAAGTCACCACAAAACAATCTTTCAAAGGGCCTTGGATTCAGAAAGGCTAGGTCCAGATTTTCAAAGAAGCATTCTTACACTTTATACGCACAGCTAGAAAATAATTTAACTCTGAGAAAACACAAAATGTCAAAGGAAGAAACAGAAGCCTCTGGATCTCTACTTAGCCTCTCTACTCCTCTCCCCCCACACCAGGATTCATTTCTGGACAAAGCCAAACCCTGTCACAACGTTCGCTCTTGTGCCACCCAGAGCCTGGAGTGCTGCATGCAGAGTGTGGCTGACTCATACAGCACAATGTTTAAGAAACCACACAATCATGGAAGACCTCCGTCTTTCAAGTTTCCAAAACAAATTGCCCTCCTTACAGATAAAACATAGTTCAAAGACATGGCCATGTTCAACTTCTAAGAGCTGCTAATATAAATAACTCTCATATTTATCTTCATTCACAAAGCAGAAATGGGGGCAGGCCAGTACTAAACTCAGCATTTCAATAACACTGGCTGAAAACCCAAACTATAGAACTCAGATATCCTCCCTTGAACTGAAACTCCACTTCTCCCCTCTGGTCTCCCTAATTCCCTTAGAAGAAACAGCCCTTGCATTTTCTTCCCTCTGTCTCCTTGCAAATGCTTGTAGTCAAGCCTATTCAAGGTGACCAAGGAAGAATAGGGCTGTCTCCTGCTGGTTGCCCGTGCTCTAAATTTCAAATAACTCTAAAGCCTATAGACTTAGTTCACTTCCTAAAAAATTCAGGAAGAAAAGGACAACTAAGATTGAGGACTTAAAATAGGGGTCTTGTGTACTTAGAGATAAGAACACATTTCACAGCTCTTTGCTGAAGAGGGAACTGAAAAAAACAGATATGAAGTAATCAGGTTTACTCAGCAAACCAGCCACCAGCAGAACTGGGATTCAAATGGATCTCAGCTCCAGCTGCCATCACTAAAAACTGGGAAGCTTAAACAACGGAAGTTTATTTTGTCATAGTTCTGAAGGCTTAGAAGTCCAGCACCAAGGTGCTGGCAGATTGAATTCCTGCTGAAGGCACCCTTCTGGGTGTAGAAGGCTGTGTTACGGCTCAGTCATTCCGTGATGGTGAACCTTTCAGAGCTTTCAATACTACACAGATGTCACCACTGCATCACATGAGTGGGGGACGGAGAGAGGAAGGGGGGAAAAGGTTCTGTTCTCTGTAATTCTTAGAAGGGCACTTACCCTATCACAGGGGCCCAACCACCCACGAATTCATGTTAACTTAATGATCTCCAAAGGCACTGTTGCCAAAGACCATCAAATTAGGAGTTAGGTTTTAACATATGAATTTAACACAAACAATTAGCTCCATATCAAAATCCAAGCATCTGGGCCCTGAACTTGCTCTCTGAACTATTGTTATTCTCCACTGGAAAGGAGAGGGAAAACCCAAGGATGCTAGAGGAGCACAAGGAAAAAATCACATGCTAAGTGTCTGATATGGTGACGCGTGACTGTAATTCCAGAACTCTGGAAGGCTGAGGTAGGAAGACTGCAAGGTCAAGCCCAACTGGGCAGTTTAGTGAGGCACCGTCTCAGAATTTTTCTAAAAGGCTGGAGATACAGCTCAGGGCAAAAATAAGGACATGTTGAAAGAGTGAGTAAAAACAGAGCGAGCATCCCTAAAGTCTATATAATGGAAACACTTTTCATTTCCTATATGCTCTCTAAGCAACCGCTAACCTAGAAATGAGACAGTGCATTTTGTACCCATTTTACACATACTCACAGCTTGCTGCTGTTCATCGGTAAGCACAGTCCAGATTGCTTTTTCTGTCAGTATTTCAGCTGCCTTTGCTCGATTCAATCAGCATCAAGCAACTTCATTTATAACTGTCTTAAAAGTTTCTTATTGAATTCACATATGTGAAAATTCACAATTTCTTTTCTCTAAAAAAAATCAGTAAGTAAACTGGAGAGTTTGTCTAGTATAACAAGGTACTAAACGAAATTTGCTAAATTTATATTTTCTAATGTTTTAATAACTTCAACACACAGAACAAATGGTGACCAAAACTATCATGTCATCTTGCCAGTTTTGTTTTTGCATATTCTTATTTTATTAGGCAACTCATGACCTTGTCTATAACAAGCTAACAAAATCCACAGAGCAGACAGAGCTGAACTAGGAGTCTAAGGAACTGATTATCTATTCTGGCCCCATTATGCTAATATTCTAGGCAGGTTTAATCTATAAGCCTCAATTCCTTCCACTATAAAATGATAATTAACACTCCTCTCCTGCACTATTTTACACAATGATCAGTAGTAGTGCTAGAAGGAAGAAGGGAGGGAGAAAGAAGTAAAACTCAAACCAAAAGTTAACTGCATCGCCCTACATACCGCTAAAACAATCTGATTATGTATGATGTTAGAATATATATCCTGCTTACCAACAGTGATTTTCATTTTAATACCTATTACCTTAAGTAATCCCTTTCTAGACAATTATCAGGATAATGATTCTAGTTCTAAGCTCCTTTGGAAGAGATCAAATCAATATTACAGCAACATGACACATGTTCCAGAGAGGTATTGCAATTAATAAACTGAGAATTCACTGGAATTTGATTTAAATTCATGAGCATATATATTGTCCTTGCAAAGAATGCTTAAATACATGCATGTATATATTTTTAATGTTTTGCATTAGTATAGGCTCGTAGTGTATGTTTACATTCCTTGTTGGAAAAATGTGTTTGAAAAAGCAGTCATTATGATTAGAGAACAAAAAATTCAAAGACTATAATTTTATTGACTATATAAATTATATTTTGATGAAATGCATGTTAGTTTATATCCAATTAACTTGAAGAAACATGATTTTGGTAAATCATGCTTTAACAGGGCAGAAATTTCAATTAGGACACACTGTAGCATGCACTGACCTCATGCAATTCAGTCCACTACAGACAGGGCAGGGCATTTTATATTTCTACAAAATATAGAAAAGAATCAGGGCCACCCCTTCAGGATACAGAAGCTTATTTCTATGGGTGGGTCATAAAATACATAGCAGGTGCCCCTTGTTACAATATCCACAGCCTACTCTGAAACATGTTTGCAGAGGGAATGTAATAGTATGTATAAACCTGTTAAACCTTCAGCTGAAGGGTAGCCCGCTGTCCTACTAATAAGGTCCACAGCCAGCACCGGCTGCTCAGCCCTGTGTCTGGAAGACCATACAGCAGGGGTAGGTAAGGCTCAGCTTTTCCTATCTAAATCAACAACTGGGGTCTTTTGACTAGCATACTAATGGATAAAATCAGCTGTCTTTGGTGAAACTAGTAATTCAAAGTCTGTGGGTTAATTCAGATTTCTTAGAGATATTTCAACCACATCCTGTTTGCATAGATAGTCGTGAGAATGGACAGATAGATAAGAATACGAGAATCCAGGAAAGGTTACAGCCTGGAGCTTTGGGAAGCTGCCTGAGGCTTAGGACCCATACAGTACTAGATCCACATATGAGTTGAGTTGGATTTCTACACATCTTGTCCAAGCTATAAGAAAAAAGATTCCAACCTCTGCGATGTGTGTGCACGCTTGTGGAGTAACCTTTCCCATAACGACAGAGGGCCAAGAACCTCAACTTTACACAGCAGGTTTTTCAAACAGTTTCCTTCTTCATGATCAATAAATACCTGCTTCATAACTACTGATGTTATGGGGGAGGATTAGATCTGAAACTTACTTCAGTTTGATCTGGTAGTACAGTGACCATAATACTGATGCACCTGCAAAATTTCCATTTTACATTTGGTATCCAGGTGATATTGTTAGTAGCATCTGTTCAGTCTTTTAAAAGTATGCCATCTACGCCAGGCGTGATGGCGCAAGCCTGTAATCCCAGCACTCAGGAGGCTGAGGCAGGAGGATCGCTGTGAGTTAGAGACCAGCTTGGGCTACATAGTGAGTTCCAGGTCAGTCTCAACTACAGAGTGAGACCCTGTCTCAAAAAACCGAAAGCAAACAAACAAACAAAAAACAATCCCATCTGGCATGATAAATTATATGCATACTCGAGAGAGGGTATAAAGCTGAGCCTTACAGAATTTGAAATTCTATGCAGCTCCTATCATTTCAAAAGATGGGCCTGGGCCAGGATTTAGCTCAGTGATTCTGCCAAATGGTTCGCAAGCCCAAGGACCTGAGTTCAATCCCCAGAACCAAATAAATAAATAAAAATTAAAAATAAAAAGATAGACCTAATGGTTGTGACGACCACAATGATCCCTGAAATGTGCCTGAGTTCTATATGCAAAATATCAATTTCCCAAAATTAAACTACCATTACAAAGCTATAGACACATATAATCAATTTCTGCAAGTAACAAGCTACATCACTGAATCAATTCTTCCGCAAATAACAACTAAAAGTGCAAGGTGAGATATATTTGTTAATTATCATGAAGATACCAAGAAGGTGTCAAAACAGTAAGGAATTATCATGCCCCATAAAGGGGAAGAAAAGAACTGGGAGAAGCGATCTAGCTCAGGAATGCTTTTGTCCTCAGACCTTCTGCCTGTCCCCACAAATCAGAGCTTTCTGTCGACAGTGTTATGGGGCCAGAGCTCATCAAAAGTAGAGTTTTAGATGCTCCTCACGATAAACTGATGCTCAAAGGGCTACAGAGTCCAGACTGATGGAAATTAATGCATGAAGCCAAAGAGCAGCTCGTACCTCCTGAAGTGTCCTCCGAGCTCGACTCAAGTTCATCTTCAACCTACAGTGCCCCCAGGTCCCGGCACCAAAAAGGCAAATTCCTTCTGACAGTCACTTTAAGTCAGATCCTTCACTTGAGAGGTGCAGATGATTTGAACCTTTGACACCTACAACCCAAGCCTTACATACTCATCACTCTAAAAGGTATTTTAAATTCAGCTATAGGCTTTTCTGGAGGTTTGCAAGGAAGAAGAAAATAATAGATACAGCAAATATAAGTGAGGCAGTCCCCAGACAATTAATTTTGTGTGTGTAAAAGTTACAGTGAGGGCGAGAACTGGGGGATGCAACGGTGAATCTACCTGAACTGACCCGTGCAGGACCTAACAATGATCCAGGCGAGCGGGTGAAGTTGTGGCATTCCATTTCAGGAGGTTTGGAATTACTCAGTAGAACAACATTACAGGCACGTACTTGGTTTTAGAGCTGTCAGTGGTGGTCACAGCAAAAACAGGACCTTGGGGGAAGTGGCACAGAATAGAGCCACTTAACAAAGGCCCAAGCACAAGTTCAGCCTGCTCTATTAAGGAGACGCACAATATTGAGAAAGACACTGGCCCACTAACGGTTCTTAGTTTGCTCTTCTATAAAATGAGACTGGAGGTCTGGGTGAATTCTGTGGCTGCTCCTACATCCCAAATCAATGGTGTTTATGCTTCTGTGGGTTTCTCCGTGGAGGCATATCCTGAGAGAAGCAGAGTTTACTCTAGAGGCCACAAGTGATTCCCACATGGAAACCATGGCTCCAGACAACACACTGAGGCGGAACAGGACTTTGTCCACAGAAATCACAACTGCTTCCTTCTTCAGACTTTGAAGGTGGCTGCTTTGTAGAAAATGGTGCGCCGAGTTTCAAAGGGACTCAGGCAATCATTTCACATCTTAACAGGATAAAGTTTATGCATAATTCTGTGTGACCCTCTAACGAGTGCCGTTCATGCCATGTTCGTGTTGCATGTTAAGCAAGCAAATTTTCAATGAACTCTCGCTGGCTGGGTACCACAGACTCAGCTGTCAGGCGGACTCCTTTGTTCATAAGGTTCTCATTATTAGCTCAACCCGAGCTGAATATTTGACTGAAGGAAAGGACCATATCATTATTTTCAGATTTCATTCTATGACTTAACTGGGCTACATCTGCCAGTGTTAGAAACACCAAGTAATTCTTGGCGCCAGTCTTGGCGTTCTCTTCTATGAGTATTACCCGAAATGTTTCAGCTTGAGGAAGTCTCCTCACCATCAAAACAATTTAATAAAAACTTATATTGTGATTAAGAGTTACTCATCAATTGACAGGGCACACACCACTCTTGCGCTATTTATGAATTATTCCACACTATATTTTTGGCCTAACAAATAGAATCCACATTCATAAAGGGGGAAGCTAGAAAGCCAGTTAAATGTTTTCATGATTTATAAGGTCTGTATTATACTTGAAACCATATTTCTTTAATAGGTAGGCTGGCATTCCACTGGATAATTTAATCTGCTTTAAATCTATTCTAAGGCCCAAGGCATCTTAAGGGACACTCAGAATATAAATTTAATTCCACTATGGACCCTTGAGCAATATTTCTCAGCGTAGATGTGATGAGGGGAAATGGCACCGGAATTCCTGTCAATTGTAGAGTAGAATTCAACTATTAAAATACTGACACTAAATCCATTTAGAAAATGTTAGAAACCACCCTAATTCCAAGCACAGAAAATATGTCATAAGCCTATTTAAAAATATAACTTAAAACAATAACGTAATAGAAATCATGAAAGATCATGATGTTAGTGCTTCCATGCATCTGGACACCATTAATAATAAAAATGGGCAAAAGATAATGTGAAATCATCTTTGGTGGTCATTAGAAAAAAGACATTTCAGTCCTTCTATAGTAGAAAAGCTCAGATGTTTGCATTGTGTAGTTGTCCCATGTTAAGTTGGAAGAAGAGGGACCAGTTTTCCACCCTAAAGAGTTAAATATAATAAATTTGCTTTAGCTTTTCAGTACCTTGGAACAGGATGACTAAAAAATGCCTTAAAGACATCTGAGACAAATGGTCATTTGGCCTCTTGAAAACTTGTTTTCAGCTAATCATTAAATACGGCAATCTAGTTTACTACTGCTTGAAATCTCTAATCACAAGAATATCCTTAAACCGACAATTGAAACAGGCTTCCTTGTAACTCTCACACTGGATGGAACTGACCATTTTAAGTCACTATCTCCAAATTAGTTCATCAAACTCGAGAGTCAAGGCTCAACCAACTTTTCTCTCTCACAGAGAATCTCCTGCACTATTTTCAGGGGCTGAGACCCCCCAATGTCTGGCTCATGCTAGTATTCACCAATAACTTTTCGTGTGTAATGTGCACAAGTAAATGCCCTGGATACAGTCTAAGAAAGTTACAGGGCATAGTAGACTACTATATCTTATGATATAAAAATTAAACATTTATTCATAACAGATTAAATGCATCTTCAATGGACTCAACATCTGTGTTTCCCTTGTAGTGTATATGCTGCAATCCTGACTCTCACCATGATATTTGTAGGAGCTGGGTCTTTGGAAGGTGAGTAGATCTTGAGAGGGAAGCCCTCATGAATAGGATCAGTGCTTTTATGGAGACCCATGCAAGCTCTCTTGCCCTTTTTCTGCCATGTGAGTATACAAAGAGAAAGTGGTAGTATGTAGCTGAAAAGAGGGTCCTCACCCGGTCCCATCCATGCTAGCACCATTAATGGAAACCTTTCCAGAAACAACTGCAGGAGAAAGTTTGGTAGCACTTATGGGAAATGCACTAACCTCAGAATACACAGATAAGTTTGAAATACTTTTACCACCAAACATAATATCCTCCTGCCCAAATTTCAGCATTCAAAAGCTGCACTTTTATTTTTCCACTTACCATGCTGTATGTCTTTCATATCTAAATGAAGACTAGACATTAGTATTCCAACTGCTTGGGATCTTTTGTTGCTTAATAACTTGACAACCTGTTCCAGAAAGAAAGAAAAAGGGGAAAATGTTAATTTTAACTCCAATATGCATAAGAAGGCATTTAATTCTAAATGAAAAACATAAAAGAGAAAATGCCTATGTCATTACTGAAGTATTCAAAACACTTTTTTAATGTTTCGAAAGAACTTTGGGCTCTCTATAATAAATCTTAAAAATCTACCATCTTTCTCCCAGTATTCACCATCCACCTCAAAGTCATGCGCTTTATCAGTCTTGTAAGAGTCTGATCTGTCAACAAGTAAAATTTCTAATAGTCTAGGAAGCGAGTCTGGTCTCTGTGAAATAACAATTACACAGTTGATCACTCGCAACCCATGATTTAAAAAGTGTTCCATTTTTAACGCAGACCTTTGAAAACGTGGTCAATAAGTGAAGGGAAACATAAAAGTATGCACTCAGAGTATCTGTTAGGTCAGATCAGTTGTCCCATAAGACAGAAAATGTGTTTTTATTTGGGTCATTTAGAAGGCTATTTTACTGGCAGTTCCTCTTGTTCTGCATTTGACCCACATTTTGCAGAGAACTTTTCAACTAATTGATTAGGGAGTACAAGCATCAACTTGAAAGAGCTGCATCAGCTCAGTCTCAGGTCTGGCTGTCCAGAAACCAGAACCATCAGCGCACACCCACCGAAAAGGTCTGGAGACAGAGGTGGGTGCCCTGCTATGGTACAGCCATGTTCTCTAGACACTAACACACCACCAATAAATCTTGCTTATGAAACTCTTATCCCAGGTCCTGATCCTTGAAGGACAGTGATTTCTATTTACTCTCTGTTTTCTTTTAAATTTATTTAGAAAAACACTGGAGGAAAAGGAAAGAAAAGTGGTTATGGTCAAATTACCCGAAGTGACAGCTGCCATAACAACTATCACCTTTGTTGACCTTCCCAGGTCAACCAGGAAACTAATAAAATAATCATACCCAGCTGTCACACAAAGTCACAGAGTAAAATAATATTCTTAATAGCAATAATAGCACTCTGAGTCCCCCAGCAGGTATGGGGATAGGGAACAAAACACTTTTAGAGAGAGAAACCATAAAACCTCCCCAGCTACCTCTGAAAGTTTCCCAGGGTAAGGGACAATCAACACCTCACAAGAGGTGCTGCTGTGTCAAGGTGAAGAATTATATACTACATTTGATTCTAAATTTTCTCTTTAAACATTTTATTCAATTTCACCTAGAAAATTAAGCTTAACAATTTGACTATGCACCAATTAGTTTAGCAAAGCATTTCTAACACTAGCACTGTTTTCTTGAGAGCTAAAGAAATAGAAATCTAAAATCAAGAACTCACAAGGCATATTTATTCTGTCCAGAAGGATGGTTTCTAACTTCAGATAAATGCAATCTGGGTCCCATCTATGCTGTTTGACAAAATTGCTTTTACTATGTTTTCTATCATCTTTTGGTCCAAATTACAATGGAGTCCATACATCAATTCAACTTCCTGGAGTATGGACATGTTGGTTGCACCCTCATAGAAACTCTCACTCCAGAGCCACTGCTAGTTCCTTTCAGTCCTTGGGAAAATGAATTATTCTAGGTTCGCCTTACACTGGCATGTCCCAGTCTGACTTTCTGCACCTTATTCTCGTTATGATTTGTAATTTCTCCCGTATGGATATACACGCCTGCACCTTCAACTCAGCAGTCTCCTACTTTCCTAAATGATATCTCCACTTAAATTAGCCACATCAATCTCCATGTTATGTGTCTAAGACTAAACTCTTATCAGTCCCGCCTGAAAACCTCCAGCTGGCTTCTCCTTTTACTCCATATGTCAAGGAAATCATACAACCATTCTCCATCCACACAGTGAGGCCAGAAACCTAGAAATCAATCTAGACTCTTGCCTCCTCTTCACCTACATATTCTGCTCTGCTCTCCAGTCCAGTCGATGAGAACTCCTCTGTATCTTTATTTCTTTTGACTTTATCGGTACTTTTTAGGCATGCAGTACAGTTACGTTCATCATTAGGATCTTGTACCTTTACACGACAGATCTTGGTTCTCATTTGTTCCCCATACCCCTGCCCTCCCTTCACCCTCTCCACCCTCCCCTATTTACAAAGACTTTGCTTCCATTTTTTCCTTTTCTCATATTTTTTCTTTCCCCTTCTTTCTTTTCCCCTACCCTTCCCACTTCCCCTACACCTTTAGCCCTTTTCTTCCTATTTCACATTATCAGTTGCACAATTTTGGATCTTATTTACACTTTTAGTTTTTCACACCAGAGAAACCATTTGGTATTTACTCATGTGTGTCTTATTTATTTCACTTAAGAGTACGGCCCCAATAATGACTCTAGTTTCTCATTCCTTATGTCTGAGCAGTACTCCATTTTATTAAAAAATCACATCTTCTTTATCCAGTCTCCAACTGATGGGCAGTTGGGCTGTTTCCAAGTTTTAGCTATTACAAACTGTGCCCCTATAAACATGGATGTGAATATATCACTGTGGTATGATTCTTTGAATTCTTTTGGAAAGATACCCAGCAGAGGAAAAGCTGGATCAAATGGAACCTCCAATCCTAGTTTTTTGAGGTACCTCCACACTGATCTCCAGAGTGGTTGCACCAGTTTGCACTCCCACCAACAGTGGAGCAAGGTTCCCTTCCATCCACAGCCCTGCCAACATTTGTTGTTGGTTGATTTCTTGACAGCAGCTATGTACCTTTAAAAGCCATCTCTCCTCCTCTCTCATCAGTGTACAGTTTTATATTATATACTGCATAAATAAATGCAAAAATATTTCTAATTTGTCTCCTAAAAATCTAGCCTGGTGTTTCTTAAACTGTGTCCCTTAGTTCAGAGGATATCACCATACAGAAAATTATTAAAGATCCAAGTTCACTGTATCACAACCCTGCTCAACAGCACACACAAGTAGCAAGCTTTAGTTTGCATTTAAAAGCCACCCCAGTGATTCTAGAACCTCTGATCCAGTCTTATCATTTCTCATCCATTCTCCAAACTTATGCCCCAAAACTTCTGTCTCTAAAACTGCTGATATTTCACGCAGTTTCTTGATGTTTAACTTTTATCTTTTAAATATGAGTGGCTTACATATAAGTCTTAAAATGATCGTGTAAAATGCTTCACACCTCATAGAAGAAAGCTGCTTTTTCTCTTAGACTTGCGTGCACTCAATTACAAGGCATGTTTAATATTTCAATACCTAGGATAACAGGAGACAGAGTGAAAATTATCCATCACCTAACAGAGGTCCTATACGCAGGACAGGGCAGAGGCCTAGTAAAGAGATGTATGCCACAATTCCCCAGGCAACTCAGCCTTTGTACGATGAGCCACTGCTGTGTGTCCTTTTTTTCCAATGTCCTGATAACAACTGGAAGCTGTCACACTAGAACATTTTTAAAATTCACTGAGCACAGATATGACGGAGAAGAAGGAATAGACTCTTCTAAGATTAGATCCCAGATTACTTAGCCAAAAAGTAGAAAACATTCAACAAATTCGATATCTACAGAACTAGACTATACTCAGAAAAAGAGAGATGATCTTGAATCTTCCTAAAGTCACATCAGATTCAGGGAATTCTCTTAAGGTTATCTTTGACTTCCTTGGGAGGCAAGAATGAGCAGGGATTATGAGCATGGACTCTGTAAAATAAAGCAACATTTCTCAAACTGTAGTTCTACCTCACTGGCCAGGGATCTTTTAAAAACACAGATACTGATGTTTAAGTGTGAACGGAGCTGAGGTTTGGTCTCTAATAAGCTCCCAGGAGATGCCAGTGCTGTACTGCACAGAATGTGAGGGGCTGCGGCTCTCCAACTTACTTCCTAGTGCATTTCTGAAAAACTGCCCCAGTGCTTCGAAGCCTCAGATCCCTCACTCAAAAAGCAATGCCTCTTCAAAGGGCTGCAGGCGAGAGTCGATGTGACTGTGCTCCAGGTGCTCCTAGCAGTGGCCTAGCATATAGCATGCTCATTGCAATAGATAATGGCGATCACAAGTTAAATACAAAAAGAAAAAAGTGGCAGCTTTTATCTTAAATTGACTCAATCCTCTGAGATACTGATGTGTATATCGCACCAAGAAAGAAAACTGATACATTCATGACTATATTTAATTCTCCAAGAGAATGACTGCTCTTTCTTTCCTCTCATGTAATTCTTAAAAAAAAAAAAAAAAAAAAATCTGGCCCTATTTGGTTCAAAGTAGTTTTTCAGTGGTTAGACATGACTTTTCGATTGAATTTCTTTTCCTGGCATTCTATGTAACCAGTGAGACATTTCCCTTGACCAGGTTCTACAATTAGCCATGAAGGAGAACAAAACCAAGACGTTCATCTTTTTGGCCCCAATTACAACTTTAAAATCCTTATTAAAGTTAACATAATCTGGCTGTAGAGCTACAAAAACATTTCAAATTAACGTTAACTATTTTTTGGTGTGATTGCTGCATTAATATCCTCAGTCTACTTCCACTGCCTACATCTTCTTAAATTTCATTTAATTTATGTACTAAGCCAGCACCAAGAAGATATGATAAGAAGTACAATGACTAAAGCAGCAAGAATAATGGGAATTTTTCCATGATGTGTTATGTCACCATTACTTGGCTGACTGTATAAAGAAATTTCTAATGATAGTCTCAGACTGGAATTAAGTAGTATGCATCCCAAAGTATAAGTGTAAACTTGCACTTTCTAGAAATACTAAAAATATGTAATTTCCACCAACTTGTATTTCCTTCACTTTCCACTGCTATTTTGTGACAATGCACAATGAAGTGATGAAAAGAGGCTTGCTCTCCACTCTCTCTCCTCCCAAAGGCCCTTGTAGGGAGGCAGGAAGGGCTCAGGGGTGTTTGAGCAGAGCTACATGGGAATCATGGTCCAAGCTGCATTGTATGCTGTGTGCAGAGCAAAGGCAGAACCAGCCGGCTCAGGAAGGGATACCTTTCCCTGATCCTAACAGAGGTCCTGTGGGGGCTACAAGTCTGGGTCTGAATTACAGCTCCAGCACCTGCACAGCGGTGCACACCTCAGTCTCTTTGATCCTGCATTTTGATCTGTAAAACGGAGGAGACACATCACAGAGTGATCCGGGGGGAGATTGTTGCAATTACAAATCAGTGTTACCTACTCACAACATGGATGGTGGGCCACCACCAGCCCACCCGCTCTGTTACACATCCACAAAAGGATAAATGTGAGCAGAAACTGAGCAAAAGCTGGAAATTTTACAGCAACCTGGTGGAGTAATGTTTGGACCACTGAACCTAGATTTGCTCTGGAGGATTTTTTTTTTCTAGTTTTGTTTTTCTAGATACAGACAGATTGATGAGATCTAGATTTAGGTTTTTTTCACATCGCAGATAATGTATGTTATTTTATGACAGTATCAGAAAGAGATGGATAGTGGACCTATAAAAAAGCCCTCTGCTAGTAAGAGTGTGAGAGGCACTTAGCACTTCCTCAAACACAAAGGAGAGTATCCAAGGAAGCAGGGCCTGAACAACAATGAAAATCTTAACCCCAAACCCACTCATGGCTCCCAGACCTTCTCAACAACTAAGAGTAAAGAAAAAAGAAAAACTGTTGGTGAGCCTGCACCTCCTCAGGTCCCTGTAGGAAAGGCCATTCTGCCTTGCTGCCTCCATTCCACATCAGCCCAGGAAAAGTCCCAGAAACACAGGTCATCCCTTTAAAATGAATCAGGGAAAAAAAAATAGTGAGGAAACCAAAGCAAGTCCTGGATTACTGAAAGAAAACATAACACATAAGAAAAGCTACCTTCACTTTGCTCTTCATACAACTGCCCATCAGTGATTTTATTTTTTATCGGTTGGCACTGGGGATTGAACTCAGGGCTCCTCCTACGCTAGCCAGGTGCTCTACCACTGAGGTACACTCCCAGCTCAATCATCTGAAATGTGACCAAGAAGTCTAGTGAAAGAAAGTGAAGTACTAGTGAAAAGAGAAATAGACCCTTATGTCCCCTTCATTCACTTTACTTCCTAACAGTGATCAGAAAATTAGAACCGTGCTAACACACTATATATTCCTAATGAGGTCAGTGCCTAATGTAATTTACAATAAAAGTTTAGGTGGCTGGCCTCCAAAATGAGAAGAGAAGAAGACTTCCCTTCTCTAGAACTGTGCTGTCCAACAAAGAACAACTTGAAATAAACAAAGACTTCAAAGATGTGGTTTTCTTGAAGAGAATGCCAAATATCTCATTAATTTTCTACATTGACTACAAGTTCAAACAATACTTTGGATACTCTGCATTCTGTGTAGTAATCTTCATGTTCATTTCATGCACTTAATTTCATACATTTCAAAAATATGGCTACTAGAATAAATTAAAATTATATACATGATTTACATTTTAAAGTTTTTAAAGTGCATTCTATTTCTATCAGGCAGTACTGAGTCAAGAAGATCTAACAAGTCAAACATGGTAGCACATGCTATCGGAGAGGCTGAGACAAAAGGATCACAAACAAGTTCAAGGTTAGCCTAGGGAACTCAGTGAGACTCCACCTCAGGAAAAAAAAAAAAAAAAGAAGTCTCATATTGTAAAAAAAAAAAACTCTTTTACTTGGACCTAGATTCCTATTTTTACAAATTCAACATATAACTCTAACAAATAAAAGAAGATAAAGATGCTATCTGTGTCAAGGATTCTTTAGCTGTTGAACAAGCCTTCTTTCTGACTCAGTAGAAAAAAAACAAAACCAAAAGATACTATGCTAAACTTCTCCCTATTAGACAGCATAAGAATTAACATGTCAGAAATATACTTAGAGGAACAGTACAATACAGATGCCAGAATTTGAGATTCTCCCTGGAGTTGAGGAAGAATCTCCTTTCCCACACACTATAGTGCTCCAGAGAATAAAATCGCTACATATGTAAACCCCTTGCCCTCCACACTGTGTTTGAGTTTTGCTAGTCATCAAATATGGTTCATATTACTCGCTGATTATAAAAGTACCCCACGTGAACCTATTTATAGTAATTAAAATAATTTCTTTTACCATTTATAGAAATTATATCCAACCATTTTAATGTCAATTTCAGCACAGAAAGAGCAGAACGTAAATAATCCTTTACAATGTCATCGGTCAAGTAACACCACTACTCGTGACATATTTCCATATCTTTATCTACTAAATTTTCATCCTGTAACAGAACACATTCCTCTGAAGAATGCTCCATTGGATCTGAGGCTCTGGATAAAACCTAATATCAGCATGCCACAAATTGTAGCTAAAACTTTTGGACATGTTCAACAGTCTTTTCTCTGTCCTCATACTCTGAGCCTTCCATAACTTTTCATCCTTTCCACGGTGTTATTTCTGCTTTTTTTTATCTTGCCTCGTTTAACAATTTCAATTATTTTAAAACAATTTTAATTCTTTAGCTGATTACTTCTTCAAATATTTCCAGTTAGTCCCTGGACTACTTTTCTTGCTTGCACTTCCTGTCACCTAACCTATGTGCTCTCCCACCAAAGCTTTCTCCTACTCTTTTTTATTGCTTTTCTCAACCTTCTACAGAGTACACCCATGGCCTCAGGCAATGTCCTTGCCTATTTACACCTCATGCTCAGCTCACTCTTCTGAGCTACTGTTCCATGTCTCAGTCACCTCTTGGGTACTACTACGTGGAGGCCCTCACCACCACTTGACCAAATACTACTCACTTGCATTCTACAAAATGCAGGACCATTGTGGCGGATACCATGCTTAATTAAGAACCTAGCCCACAAAATCTCTTCATCCATTAGCAAAAGAACTTCAGAACTGTAACTGGATACTATGGCTGGACTGTTAACCTAGCGTTTTCCCCAGCTTATGCCATATAAGTTACAGACAGTGCAATGCAAGGAACATGTGTCAGTCAGTTTTGCATTACTATAATAAGTACTTAATCAGCTTATAAGAAGAACAGGTTTATGTTGGTTCACAGCTGTAGACTTCAGACCAAGACTGCTTGGCCTATGTGGTGAGGCAGTGTGTCCCAGCATGAGTATGCAGCAAAGGAAACCCACTATCCAATGGTTGAAAAGTGAAAGGAAGGGGAAGGGGCTGGGATGCCACTGTCCCCTCCAGAGTAGCCCCCAGTAACCTAAAGATGGCCCACTAGGTCCCCCCTTCAATCTTCCAACAGCGCCACCTTGGGGACCAAGCTTTTAACACATGTAATTTTGGGCAACATTTTAAAAAAAATATTAAAATATAAACTATGGCAGAGTGATAAGTACAGCTTCCAGCAGGAATCTTGTTGCTCTCCACATTTCTTCTACCAGGCTCGAAGGCAAAATTATGGAAAGAGGCCAACCCCTCAGCCAGACTCCACTACCTGAAGATGAAATCACACAAAAGCTGAGGAATAAATCTAGGGACAACACGATAGAACAAAGCCACTGTGCCTTTCTGAACAGACTCCCTAGACTTCTTCATGAAAGAGAAAAATTAATTAATTCATGAGAGAGACCCACAAACCAATACTCCACTGAGTACATCTACTCAGCCCCAGGCACTGCGCTAAATACTGGGGCAAATGCACAGGTGGCCACCAGCAAGAAGAAACCCAAACAACCCCACCTCAGTCTCAGAAACAATCCCCATGTCTCAGTTGGACAGCAAGCTTTGACTCCTCCCTCCCTCTTCGTCCCCCACAGCCAGCCACACAGTAACTTCCCTGAGGTTTCCCCATCTTTTCATCCTCCCTTTCACACCACCCTGGTGAAGTTCTTACCACCCCTTCCCAGAGGTGCTGGCCAACTGGGTTTCTGCCACCAGGATCCCAGGGCTGCTCTCAGCCTTCACACTGCCTCCCCGCTTTAACAGAAATGTAGCGGTCCCTTATAATTCTACTCTACTTTCCACTGCCAAAGGAGCAATCGGTCTACTTGCTGGATAGGAATTTTCAAGTCTCAAGTCTCAGAGATGTTTTTCCTGAACATGGTGACTTCCCAGAGGCTAGCTTAGGAGCCTCTTCTTTAGCCTCAGATCTGTGTATTCTCCTACTATCATATACACACGCTACAGTAATGGGTGAGGCTATTCTCATTGAATTTTATGCACATCTAGACAGAGACTGCATCATACCACTTACTCCAGTACTCAGAACAAGAACTGATATGTCACAGGCACTTAAATGTCTGCTGAATAAGAGAACCCTATTTAAAGTATTCCCTTATACTCTTAGAAAAATGATTCCCATTCTGGCTGGGACCCAGAATCACTAAGGTGTGCTTTTTGTTGGTAGTGATTTATTTATTTTCTTTCTCTCTCTCTCTTTTTGTTTCTTTTTCTTGTAGTCTTAGGGATCAAATACAGGGCATCATGCACTATAAGTAAGCACTCTACCACTGTACTACAAACTCAGCCCCTAGGTAGCTACGCAGATAAAGGATTCTGCTCTCTACTCTAGAAAGTGTGTGTGTGTGTGTGTGTGTGTGTGTGTGTGTGTGTAGAACTCTGGAAAAATCCACCTTAAAATGCCACAGCTAATACTGATGTGATTTCAGAACTACTGCAAAGGTAATATTCACATAATGGTTGAGCTGTGATTCTACTACTAAAGACCTACAAGCTAACAAATAACTTGCCTCAGAATCACATCAAGACAAAGCGGAAAGATGAAATAAGGTAATATTTATTAAGTAACCAAAACCATATTTAAGTAATCACTTGCCCAACCTACAATGTCTGTTAATTTGAAACTGAGAAAAGAAAAGAAAAGCACTGTATTCTACATTGTACAGAACACCAGATAATCAAGGTGAGCCATTAAAGAGCTCCACATTAAATATCCAGTACAGATACTTTGAGGTTTCTTGCAGCTCCTTAAAGTCTAGCGAAATCATGCAACAAGGAACAAAACTGAATAATTTGCTCACCATCTAATGCAGCGTCGTAACAAGAGTTTTGTTTTCTAATTCCTAGCTAGGGGAGCATATTACTTTCTTCTGAAATGGTTGTGCCATGGGATTGCTGGAAACTGGATATCAGATTAGAGGAGTAAGTGGCCAGATTCAATAAGGCAAATCCTTTTCTAACTAGGGTAAGATAAGAACGGTCATCTATAGAGATTAGGTAAAGGTAAATTCCAGAGGAGAATTAGCCAATGTAAAACCTGCTGTTTCTCACACAGGTATTTGAGCACGTGGTATGCAATGCTCTCAAGCAGGGACAGATGCACAAAGCAGCCAAGAACATTCTAGGGAGAAACAAGCACAAAGAATGTGCACAAATATGAAACAGTAAAAACAAACCAAACGAGAGGCTGAAGAATGGGAGGAAACAGACCAGTTTCCGACCTCAAGGTTTCCAGTGATTTCACCTGTGTAGGGGTAAGAGCTCCATGATTTCAGGCCAGGTCTTTGCTGAAATTAGCATCTGTGTAACTTCAGATAAATTTCTTTACCTGCAGATTTGAATTTTACCATCTGGAGATTACAGTTAGTAATCCATATGCAATATGCCCATAATTTCAGATAAACATGTATAACATGCCAAATATTTATAATATAGAACCATCTTGCAAATGCAAGATTATTATTATTATATTTAGTTTATCCCAACAAGAGGAACACTATAACAGAAAGTTATAAGGAATAAACACCTGGACGTAAGAGAGCAAATAACTTACACATTGGTTAATTTCCACCCTACTGGAGATTTTCAAAGTGCTAGTCCCCTAAGAACTCCTTAGACATTCTGTTCATCACCCTCTAACTCTCCTTTGGATTCAAGTTTCTTATTTTGAAAAAAATAAATTCATCTCTTGATTTTTGACCCAATTTTCTGACCTGACTGACAATCACTCATGGAACAACAGACATCTTCAGTCAGAACTTATCTATGCTCACAAGTGAGGAACGCCTTTGGGCCAGGGATTTAGCTCAGTGGTTCCGCAGCCTGCCTTGCAAGGGCTTGAGTTTGATCCAGGTACCAAAAAAAAAGAAGAAGAAGAAGTGAGGAATGCCTGTATGGGATTTTGCAGAGCAAGAGGTTATCAGGGTTTCTTTAGACCACGCCCACCAGCCAGGAGGGCTGCAGTCTTATTTACAGGACCACCTTCTCCTGCTCAGATTAACATTAAGCCTCAGGGCAGGGTGGCCGACCTCACAGGCGTCCAGCAGCATTCCAAGGCTCAGCAGGCCCCAGAACACACTGACACTGACCATGCCCAGGAGTGGTATCTCCAGACTATCTGGTTGGCACCAGACAACCCTCTCCACTTGGGCAGCCTACACACAGTCTCCGAAACAAAACAGGCACAGTCTGCTAATGAGGGAGAAGACATTTGACATCGTTTCCCAAGTAAGACTCTAGAAGTTAAGCTTGAAAATAAAGCGTGGTCTACACAGCCTTCTTAATTTGGTCTCAGATGTGGCTTTCGGCGTAGGTGTCCAGCGGTGACACAGGTGAGAGCTATCTGCTTGCTCTGCCAGTCCTGCATTTGAGTGTGAGTCAGCCTCAGAAGGAGAAGACTGACAGCATGGAGTTTGGAGAAGGTTACCCATGAAGTCTCTGGACTGAGAGCGGTCCATTTCCTGCCTTCCCTGTCACTACTCCTGCTTTCCTGCTGTATATTTTAGACTTCAGTTTACAAAGCTGTGTTTTGGTATTAGAATCTCAATGCTGTTCCTCCACTGAGCGAATTCACTGTTTCAACCTCTCCTAGCACCACCTTTATAGTTCTGGCCTTTACCCCTCTTGTTTAGACCGTAATCCTAATTCTGGTCTCCTGGTTCCCAAATCAACTGGAAGCAAGAACTTCCAGCATGTGCAAGTAACTCTGTAGCACTGTGCATCTCCTCATCCAGGAAAAATTACTATCCATCTGGTTCTCCACTATTTCTTGATAACAACATCTCTCACATCTTCTGCCATTCAATATGCCATTAAAAACCACTGTTAAATCAGCAGCCAAGTCCTACACAAAAGACATTTTGAAAAAACACAACTGCAGGTTACACAAAAGTGACTTGGAAAACTAAGATATATATGACCTATATTTTTGAGAAAAGCGTATTCAAATAGAAAGAATGAATTCTGGGTATGGTGGCGCACACCTGTAATCTCAGTTCTCAGGAGACTGAGGCAGGAGGATCACTGTGAGTTTGAGGCCAGCCTGAGCTACACAATGAGACTCTGTCTCAAAAAAAACACAAAAGACAAACAACCACCACCAAAAACAAAGAGTGATACCTACCTTCCCTACAAAGGTCAGCCACCCTGGGTTTAATTTCTAGACGCTAGGGTTGGAGATCTAGCTCCGTCATAAAGCACTCCCCTAGCATGCAGCAGGCCCTGGATTCAATCCTGGCACCAAAATCAATAAATGTATTTTTTAAAAGGAAGCAAACTGCTAAGAAGAGCAGAGAATAGGCCTGTTAAATTAACTCAAGTTGAATGGAGGAATGACACAGCCTACAGCTTGGTGCGTGCAGCATACTCGAAACACACCTCCCCAGATAATAACTATTCTGCACTGACTCACAGGAAAAGACAAGGAGGGTTAGTATGGAAAACTGAAACAGAGCAAAGAAAAAAGACACCACAGAGGCTGGGATTTCCTTGGCTCAGCTAAACCCGCCTCTAAAACTCACCCACTCCTCAGCCGCCTGCGCATACCCTCACCGGACGGGGGCGCCAGAGCACAACACACACCGCCAACCAAAGAGCAGGGAGGCGCCTTTGGCGGTGTACGGATTTTTAAAGGGGTGAACATCAAAGAACTAGAAATTCTATTTCTTGCTTATATCAACTTCTTTCTTAGAATTGGAGCTTTGAAGATGATCTTGACCAGAAAAACAAAACAAACAAAAATTTAAAAAAACAAATGTCTAAAGGAATACCAAATCTATGGAGAAAAGATGGCATTATTTATATTATTAAAATTTTTATTCTAATAGGTGGCATTTGCAAAGTTCTCTTTTCATTTTAAAAACCATAGTGCTGCATCATAAAGTTTAAATAAATATGAAATGGTTCTTAAAATGCTTTTCTAATTAAAACCAATGATCATAAATCTCCATCCCTCTCCACTTTTCTAAAACACAGAGAAAACATGCAGAAATGTTTAAACTCTGCAAATTTAAAACAATATACAATCTTTTCTTTTATATTCCCTGAGCATAGCCTTTTGCCAGACTAGCTAGCTCTGTCATGTAGAATATATGCAAGATATAATTTGGCCCTTCACCAGTTCAAATAGCTTGGTAATCAGAGAACAATGTTTCATCTATCTGATTGCATGCGAATCTGCTGAACTATATATTCTTCCCTAAAGAATGCCTTCTAAAACCTGATTTTAGATATGTGTCTTATCTACAGTTTTTACATCATATTTTTAGCATTTAAAATTCAGCCCGAAGCATTACAGGCTATGATTAAAATAAAAATATCAGAAAACTCTTAAGTTGTAAGTAAGGCCATGATCTCAGTGTTTCATTATCCTGCCAAAAATATTTGGCTATCGGGGTAGAAGTGTACTCAGTTGTAGAACACATCCTTACCACACAACAGGCCCTGGGTTCCATCCCCAGCACCAAAACGTTAGAAATAAATAAACAGAAATACTTAAATATCAAATGCATCTACAAAATATGGTCACTGATATCTCATTTCGAATTTCAGTATTCTCAGTGGGAGATGCTAATCATCACAAATAAAACATGTAATATATGTTAATGAAAATACAAGCAAATAAAAGACTTATTGAGAACATTTACATATTTATTATTGTTGTTTAGAGCAACTAGGTATTGAGAGACTGTTAGTTGGCACATAATAAAGAGCCTTCTGTAACTAATCCTGTAGTCATTACAAACACCCAGTGAAGAAGGGAATCGTACAGCCCACATTTTACAGCGGGCACTAACTTGCTCAAGGTCACATATTCATGAAGAGGCGGGGCCAGGACCTGACCCTGGGGGTCTGGCCCGAGAGCCCCGCCACAGAGCCACTACCCTGCCTGACCTCTAAGGAGCATACATACGTGCAGAGGAATTTCACACACACAGTGCCTCCTTTTCCTGGCTCCTTAATGTCCTGTGTTACCACATAAAATTAATGGACAGATAACACATAAAGAGAATAAATTATTTTCCATGTTGTTAACTAAAAAGCAAACCTTAGACAATAATGCCCATCTGAGTGCTCTGCCTTATGAACTACTCCATTTCAAGAAAATCATGAAAACCAATAGTCCCCTTCTTTTGTTCTTATAATACCAACATGCCAGTGATAAGCTTGATGAGAAGTGGTTTTATAGGGGAGAAATATGAAGAAAACTGATGATCCATCAGGCATACATTTATCAGACTTTTAATGATTCCACAAAGGCATTCAATTTGTGGAGTATTTGAGCCTTCTGCTTCTCTCTCTGCTATCTAGCTGCTAAAATGACACTTCTTTTTGGCCTTTCATAGGAATGAGACTTGCTTTCTGGCTCTATCCACAGAATATGCAAGTGCTGTTAGTCCCACAAAGATACAAGAGCAAAAGCCACGTTTCTTCCTGCCATATGGAAGAAGCTAGCTCCAGGTTTCTTGCAAGTCTACAATCTTTATTTTTGGAAATGACATACTGACGAAGCACTGGCTGATTTTCCAAAGACCTCCTAGAGTTTGGAAGTAAAAAAGAGATAAACAGTGACTTGACAGTGAGCTAATTTATGGTGCTCATTTTTAGAGAATGAAAATTTCAATATGCAGCTTTAAGTCTTTACAGACATTCTCATGGTGTCGATTTCAGAGATCATGTGTTTAGCAAGTTTCTTTCCTTCAATAATTCCATTTAAAGAAACACATCACACCATACCAAATAACCCTATCACATCCCCATCCAACAATAGCCAAATCATTCATTGCTCACCTCTGGAAACATCTTCAACTCTACTTTTCCCAAGTCTCAAATGAGTATTTGGCTATTCAACAAATAGTTCCATTAAAGTGGCTACTGCTTGGAAATTTCTGTTTTTAAAGTATCCCTAAAGTGAAGTAGTAAATCCCAAGTATCACTAACTAGTAAGTCTCAAGTATATACTTTGCTTAACGGTTGTATATACACACACACACCCTGTAACTATCACACAGATCACTGGACAGAACATCATCGGCATTCCTGAAGGCTCCATTCATTCCTCTTTCCCACCAATATCCCTCTTCTAAAATCTCATTCTGGTTTATATTGCCGTGGATCACTTTTGGTTGTTCACCAACCACATATAAATGGAAACTTATTGTTCATAAGGGCTTTTGTCTATGAAATCCATCAGTGTTGTCAAATGAAACAGTAGACCGCTATATTTCATCTCTATATACTATTCCACCATGTCATTTAACCACACATTCTTTTTTCATTCAATACTAATCAATATTTTTAATGTTTGCAGTTTAGGGGTATTTTAAACTGTCACTGAGTATTTCTATGTACATATTTTTATATACACATAGATTTTATATACACATTTATATATCTCAGACATATACATAGCAATAAAACAACTCCTACAACTAATGGGTCATAGTGTGTATATATTAAACATCAATATATATGACCAAGGAGTTTTCCAAAGTAGTTGTACTTGTTTGGAAATTCAGAAGACCAATTCATGAAATAAACAAGTAAAGCTTCATACTTTCCAATACCTTTTTAAAAAGACTTACAAATATCATGATGATAAAATTATTTACTATCTTTGAACAAAATCATAAAATTAAATAAGTTACCCAGTAGGCTATGAAATAAACAAATCCTTTGGGAAACTGTTAAACACGTCAATGGAGACACAGGTGAAGGACAGATACAGCGAGGTATTCAGCAGTGAAACTGTACCCATGATCACTGGCTAAGGATACAGAGTCAGTGGATATAAATATACAGTGTAAAACACATCTCAAAAGTCCATAAATCTACTCAATAAATATCTAATAGTTCCCTTCATCACGGCAGTGCAAACTTTTGAATGCTCCTCAACTCAGTCCTTCCTTCTTAATCACCATTTTCAATTGTGCACTATTTTCCCTGGCATGTTATTATCAGCTGCATATTCTTGTTTGGTTAAAAGTAATTTTAAGTACATAAGCATCCTTATAAAATATTACTGAGAAATATTTGTTTCTGGATTGGATTTTTCCAGTCAGTTCATTCTGTCTCAACCCTAAAAAGTGTTTAGAAGGGTAAGGTGTTCAGAGAAGGCAAGTGAAACCAGATCAAAAGCCTAAGGAGACAGAAGATCTTTCAAAAGATTCATCCAGAAGTCACATAAAAGCAATTTTAGAACCAGAGACTGCCTTGGGATTATGAAAGTTTGCTTCTCCCAGTTCAGTACTGAGTTAAAGGCAGCAAGGAAAGAAACTTTTAAGCTTCCCGTGGAATTCTATATACCTAACTCAACTCTTAACTCCTCAGAGTCCAGTCTTGTTTTGCAATCTCTTACTCTGTCTCACAAAGCTCAAGTACTAAGCTCAGCACTTAGCACACAGTTACTACTCACTAAACAGTCACGGAGTAAATTAACACCATATGGAATCCTTGGGTATCTGACTGATCCCGTGAAATTCCCTTATGTCATGACACCATAACTCAATGTAAGGGAAAGACGTGTCTGTTCTGTAAGTGATCCCATCCCCAGATCAAAAGGCCAGCTGGGGTATTTTCTTAGTCTACTTATTAAAATGCAAAGGGAAAAGACACTGAAAATACAGAGTGATAAACAAAATGCACCGCAGCAATGTCTGAGAGCAGGGAACTAAGAATGGGAGGACCAAGTTGCACAAAGCACAGTTCTGTGCACAGTGACGAGCTGGGCCCCAGCACTGACACGCAGAGCTCAGCAAGAGTGGCCTGAGCAACAAGGGGCTCCCACAGCAACTGCTCAACATCTCCTAAGCTGGTGGCAGCTCCTCTCACCGGACTTGTTACCTGCTCCAGAATCATCAACAGAGATGCTCAGCCCTCATGAAGATGTCTCATGAAGACCAAACTCTTACCCTAGCCCACAAATCACTTTTTGTTGCAGGAGATAAAAAATAGAAATATGGCCCTAAGAACCCAAGATCAAAATCCTAGCCTCTTCTCTGACTCTTCCTGGGTGCTTAAAAAATCACAACTCTCCTCCTCTCCTTACCTAATCCTAGCAAGCGCAGTACTGAATGTGCTGATGCTATGTAAAGGAACGGTCACAACTATGTAGAGCTGGTTCCATGAAAACTTAGCCCCAAGGTTGCAGAGCAGAGGAAAATAACACCCCTAAAAGTGATGTCTAAGGCAGTTTAATTTATATACAGGGGTTTCAAAAAAATCCAATGGTTGAGAAACCTATCACCTACAAGGTCGGTAATGGACCCATGCAGTAAACCTGCCAGTGACATGTGGTATGCAGTTAAAGGTCTGGCAAGGTTCACCGAAGCTCAGAGCTTCTATCCTAGAGAATGGATGGCGCTGGAAAGAAAGAGAAAATCTATTTGGGGGCAATCATGAAAGCAAATCACCTTTCTGCCACTGGAACTAGGTGACTGCAAAAAGCTGAAGCCACAACTCTCATCAGAATCTCATACTTCGCCTTTCCTAGTACGAACATCGCTTATGGATTGAATTTGCTGTCGCATGAATCATAGGCCTAAACCCTTTATGCCCATCCTCCCTACAAGCACAAGCCAATTACAGTGGGGCCTCAGGTCACAAACTTAATTCTTTGCAAGATTCTAGTTGCAAACTGAATTAGACAGGAACCAAATCAAATTCAATGATTAGGTCCAGCGGTGGCCTTATGGGGAAATTTGACACAGTTCTCATCCATTTCAGTTTGCCACCAGAATCGGGGAAAGAAGTGAGTTCGTGTACCAAGGTACCACTGTACATACCAAAGAAGGTGGGGGCACACACATCCCATAGTAGACATGAACAACCTAAAGTTTTAAAACTTGCAGACACTTCAAAAAGAAAACACATGGTAATCAAGAGTGACTAATGAATAAACGGCCAGACGTTCTGGGTAGGATTCTTTCTGCCAAACCAACTTTGATACTGGGGCAAGGAATTAGAGGTGGATCCTTATACCCCCACAAAGTACACGTCAGAGTTCACAGCCTCAGACATTCAGATTTTTTTTCTTAGACTCTAACTAATAATCATTTGCAAAAAGTCCCACAATTTTGCAGAAACTACAAATATCCTCCACAATTGTTTTTTTCTTGGAGGGGGGCAGGAGGTTTGCAAGTAGCCAATCCAAGAACATTATTCAGTTCTCCTTGCTGCTGACTGGCCACTGCCCTATAACCCATCTCCCTCAGATGTGCCAGCATTCCTGCATCATAACAGGTGGCTGTACCACCTGTAGCTCTCTTGGTTTTGTTTTTCAGGAAGCCCTAAGAGGCCAATAAAATGCCCTGCACCTTCTAAGATTTTATTAATACAGTATTTTGTTAAATTAAATCACATGACTGCAAGAGACATAGCATATTAAGGACTTAAACTATACAATAGGCATGGATAGTCATTTTTTTGACCACATATGGAATTAGTAGTTTTTCACAATTTACAGCTGCTCTAGTAACCTAACTCCTGTGAAGTTCAGGGATCCACTGCATTGGTTGACTTCCACCACGGATAGGCATGAGACTTATGAGGCAAGATAATATAATTAACATATCAGCAGATGACACAAAGGACAAGTCTTTTAAAAGAAAAACAAATGCGTATCAGTGCAGTTTTCATCCTAGGTTGATAATTGGGCCTAGAAGTTCCTCTCTTCAGTTATCCAAGGACAACATCTGGGCACTGTTTCCCAACTTGTAAGGATATCCTGAGACCAAAAGGAGTTATTCTTGATTGACAATATCTCAACCTTTCTCTTTTTCTCTGCTTCCCATTTCTGATCAGGAAACCAAAAGCTGGTGTAACATCAGGAAAAATAAAAACAATTTGAGTCTGTCTAAATAGCATGCTAACAACAAGACTGGAGAAATAAGGTCGGGAACAAACTCATAAGGAACTGAACAATCCTGAGTTTCCTCAGAACAATGACAGGGAAGAGAGGAAGTTGTTCTCATGCTTTACTAATTATAACTAATCTGCTCAGAGGTTGATTCACACATATCTTTTAGTGGCTACAGAAAGATTTTAGGCATCTTCTAAAGTAGAAGTTACGTGATCACTGTCCTGCATCCCATTTATGGCAGGCACAAAGATATCTCTCTGCAGCACAATAGAAACAGACATGCAAATTGCACTGGATTGGGGCTCTGGAAAGAGAGGTGAAAGGGCATCTTCAGGTACAATGCTCGGGAGCACTCACCCTTCCAGGGCCTGTTCCCCTTTCTTCTACAATGGGCCTTCCCTTTCTGGAAGATCTCTACACCCTTGATATCTTCTCCAAAAGAACTTCTGCCCAGTGTGTAACACTTCCTTGGCCCTTCTCACCCTCTGCTCCTCTTTTCAGGGGGGATCATGGCGAGGATAGGGGGGCTGAGTATCACCTGAGGAGGTTGTTAATGCAAAAACACTTCAATAGTTTGTTCCAATTTTTTCTGCCTTTTTTTCCCCGCTTTGTCCCCCTCCAAAAACATCTGGCTGTATGGACTAAAAGAAAGTCTGACTGAATGAGTGAGTCAAAGGAAATGAACTGATTATCACTAGTCTCCAAGAGTAAAAGGGATTCAAGAACAAAGTGAATTCATGCCCTATTGCAATTCTATCCATAACCACATCCCTTTCTCCGCCTCAAAGGCTCAATGATATATGCTCCAGATTTTAAGTAAGCATGAACTATAATCTGTTGTTGCCAGTGGGTATTGCCAGTAGCTGTGAGAAACCCATTTCCAATGTTCTCAGACCGCTGCAACAGCCTACGGGGCTCAAGGCAGAGAGGAGATAAATGCGCAATGTTTGAGAAGCTCTGCCCGCTTCTGCTTTGTTTTATGAACATATCCGGGGGTGGGGATTTATCCCCCTACTTGTATCCCTAATTAGGGATTGGTTCAACTCCTTATAAAATTATTTTGAGTTTTCAGACCTAGTAACTTATTTTCTCCTTGACTCTGAAATTTAGCATGACTTTTCATAAAAATAATACTCCATCTGTGAGCAAACCTTAACAAAATAAAAAATGTAAAACATGATCCTTAGCAAGAGACACTATTTCGTGCGCTTTAAGAAAAAAATTCTGGAGCTAGAACCATACAAGGCAGCTTTCTAATAAAGGGTGTTGATGAAGTGCCTATTAGTTAATGAGAAAATTTGGAAAGTGAGAACAATACATCAGCCACCGGAAATTTACAACTGCTCACATTTTTAAAGTATAAAATCAATGTGAGTACACATAGAAAAAAATAAATATATTAGCAAAAGAACAAGACCACATTAAGATGAGTAAGAAAGACAATGATGACAATGACAGATGGAGTATAATCCTGGGTGGCTCTGTTGGGAAAATATATAGCAGACTATTATGAGAGAGGACAGAGAAATCTGTGAAACCATAATAACCTCAAAAATGGCAAACGTTACTTATGGTGGATTCTTTTAAAAAATAAGGCCAACTAAAAACAACAAATTACTGTTTTATATGAGTGGTGGGTTATATGTTCATTCTAGAATTTTGCACGCAATGCTGGTTGCGATCCATGGAGTGCAAATTATATCTTAACATGGAATGTAGAAAAAAGAATATTGATTCTTGATCTAAAATTTGAAGTATGGTCAAGAGAGCTGCACTCATTCCTCTTAGAAATCCTGGGTGCTGACACGGTCTGGGTGAAAAACAATGAACAGTTTAAAGTAAGTTTTCAACTCCACCCTGCTGCATGATCTCAAATTAGGAAGAAGGGTAAGTGGAAGAGATTCAGTAATGTATATGTTGAGATACTCATGGTAAATACAGAAAAGAGGTGATGCCATTTCCTGCAGCCGTGGACCATGTTGCCACAAAGGAAACAAAGCAATGAGGAAAAATGAATTCAAGTACCACCTGCAAATGCTTTGGAGAGTGGGATTTTTTTTTTTTAATTTAAAGAAGCCAACTCCAAAGGATGATAAAGAGCTGATAATGTGACAGGAGGATGTTTTCCTAACCACTACTTCTTGCCCATGAAGACATTTGTCGAATCACATTAATACCAAAGAGGATCACCTTACATGAGTGCTTTCCTCTGTTTAGGTGGAAAATCTCTTAATAAAGTAAATCTTAAATTTTAAAATGTCAACTGGAGTATCAGTTCAAAAACTTAATTATTATTTCCAGTCATCACCACAGCCACGCCAAGCCCCTCAAATATTTATTCTAGGTGAAACTGCTCAAGGTCTCAAACATCTATGCCTTTAAATCTCTATTCAAAGCCTGTATTTTTCCTCCTAAATATACAATTCCAATTTAGTCAGCAGTACAATTTGCTTTAAAATTGTACATTTTGTATAACACCTATGTTCTTAATTATGTCACCAAATTATTCTGAACAAACTGAAACCACTTCCTCAATTACTTCCTTCATCTGCATTTTACAATAATCACATTTTGAAATATAACCAAGTTTCTGCATACTTGATAGAAAAAATGGAAGAAAAAATATATATGTAAGTGTTTTTAAAGGGAAAATTCTGCTTTGGTCTTAATTTGGCTTCACTGCATTATTTTTTGGAAAACCTAGTGTGCAATGCAAAGAATGAATCATATGAAAGAGTATTTTTATTGTTTCCTTGTTTTTAAAATACCTCCCTATCTACCTGTGTGGTATATGGCAATATTCAGAAACAAGCTGGCATTTCTGAAATAGGAAAGTTTTTACTTACAAAAAAGGAAAAGCCAAGTTAGTTTTGGAATCACCAGAAGAATACTGCAACCTAACCTTCAGAGCAAGTTACTTTGTTTTTCCTTGCCAGTTAAAATGACAGAGATTTTTTCGAAGTCAATTTTTAAGGAAATTTCTACCAGTATAGGCTACAAAAGAAAGGTTGATAATTTAAGAAGTACTCGGCTTTGAGTGGGTCTCAACTTGAATTATGACTTCTAGTGTGCTTCAAGAATATACTCGTTTTGGGAAGAATAGGGGAAAGGAAATAAGGGGAAAGAAAAAAAATATGAGAAAATGAAAAAATGGAAATAAAGTATTTGTAAATAGGGAAGGGTGGAGGGGGTGAAAGGAGGGCGGGGATAAGGGGAAAAAATGAGAACCAAGACCTGCCATGTAAAGATACAAGATCCCAATGATGAATGTAACTGTACTGTATACCTAAAATGTACCAATAAACTCAATGAGAAAAAAAAAGAATATGCTAGTTTCACTTTTTGTTTACTAGAAAAGGAGCAAGAGAAATTCTACCCTAATTACCAAAAATCTTTACTTATAATGGTAATTAATTTAAGTACACAAAACCTCAGTGAAAAGGGCCATAAGTAAAAATATTAACAATGTTATACAGCAAAGTGAGAAAAGAAAAGAAAAGAATCATGAGTTTTTAAAAAACATTATAGTAGAGCTAAGAGACTATAAAAAGGGCCCTCTTTGTATTTTGTGAATATTTTTAGTGACAATATTAGAATCCAGATGGAGAAATACACTACAGTACACACAAAAATATTGCCATATGGGTAGAATAAGGAAAACATTGACTATATTTCTAATAATAAATATCCCAAAACATAATGACTTTTATGGCGACTAACAAAAAGTGAGGAAAATACCCTGAATGTTCTGCAAAGCTGAGCTGACCTCAACTCTTTACTGTTCTCATTTTAACTTCACTTAGACTTCTTTCAATTTCTTTCCCATACATTTTGGGGAGCAAAGTTTATATTATAGTTACTTAAAATGACTTTCTGAAGCTTAACATTTTCCCTACCCCGGTTAAAATTTGTCAACTATATAAAGATAGCACTGGCATTTCATTCACTTTCAAACCTGGCATAATACCACATGAAAAGATTCAACAGAATCACCAAAGTGAGTCATTTCTTGTTTTGAGACTAAATATACATAAACAATATACTATCTTGATACTATTATGACCACCAAATTGACACCTGATACTTCTATGGCGAGTGCTGTTCCATCAAGAAATCAACATGTTTTGTTCATGTTTTCCTACATTCCGTAGGATGTGTGTTCCAAATACAGGGTGAATGTTTTAAGTTTTAAAATGCTGGTATAATAAAAGACACAGTGCCATAAATCACTCTCAAAATCCTCCCCCGCATTTCAAACACACTTATTCCCAGTGTTCCTACAATTTTCTCAAGTAGTTCTGAAAGTCTTGTTTCATGAGTGCCTTGAGTTACACCGTTGGGGCCACCACGAGGTCTAGAATTGATTCAAAATGTTCACCTTTCATGACAGTTTTGACTTCAGAGAAGAGCCAGAAGTTGCACAATACCAGATCCACATATAACGTAGATGAGGATACACTGTATTGCTTTTATAGGTCTGCCTTTCCATTAGATGGTGCTCAGCAGCAGCATTCACCATATTTATTACCATACCTGGTAAAGACACTCACCAAGAGGACTCTCCAGAACTGCCTGAGAGAGCTATGAGGATGATAGGATGATGTAAGGCAAGGCTTTTACTCTAATAAATTTTAATGTAAGCATTCACTGTATATATAATTTTGATCACATTTCTCAGGTGTATGAAGTACAGGGGATGCCGATGACCACAAAAACATCAAACTCTATCAAATAGCATCAGCACACAAGGGTGGGAGAGGAAGGAAGGAAAGAAAAAGAAGGAAGGGGGAAAGGAGGTAAAGAGGAAGGACGGACATAGAAGAAAGAGGAGCAAGGCGAGGAGGAGGGAAAGAGAGGAGAAAGAGAGAGGGGAGAGGATGGGAGGGAAAGAAAAAGTTTTGAGGAGGGGAAAGAGAAAGGAGGATGAAGGTAGCAGGGGGGTCAGAAGGAGGAGCCTGCACCTTGGCGGGGGGGGGCATGGATCAATTATAATTGATTGACTTAAATTTAGATTGAAATGTGCAAATCTCCTTCACATATGTCTGCTCAACATATATGTTAAGAGCACAGAGGTCCCTAGATGTTACTTTCAATCTTGTTTCCCGCCTGAGGGCCGGCCAGCTGAAACATTTCTTCTTTCATCAAAGCAATGAATCAGTTTGCAGTCAAAGGTGAGGCCAATAGTGGAGCTCACCTCCATAAACACAGCAAACCTATCCTTGGGGGATTCTGGTGACTGTCCATGAGCACCTGCTGGAAAGCCATAGGGTTTTCTAAAGGGCCTTTAATTATACTCCCGGGATGCAGATCTCTAAAAAGAAAATCACAGGTCATTTCTCATTAGTCTCTGTCACAAACAAAGAGTAAAGATTTAAATGCTTCCCCCAGAAATTAAGGAACTCTATAAAATTTTACATGGTTCTTTAAAAGTTTAAAGTACCTTGCACTTTTAAACACTCACTTTCAGAGAACATTTTTTATCAAGTCTTTTGAACTTGAAAAACTATTTATCCAGAAATAGTCATCTGGTATTTTTCATTGGTTGGTAACCAAAGCTACCAGGAAATATTTATTTATTTATGAGACGTAGATATTTACTGGCAAATACATGCATTAGTAGGATAAGAATCAGAATTCTTATTGAAACACAAATGGCTCAGCAGTTTCTACATTCTCACCAGAGCCATGCATAAGGGTTCCAATTTCCCTACATCCTTACTCACACTAGTTATGGTCTTTCTCATTACAGTCATCCCAAGACACGTCAAATTGTCTCGCACCGTGATTTTTTTCATTCCCCTAACACTAATAACAACTCTTGGTATCTTTGGTGTGCTTACGTGACAATGGTATATCTTCTTTGGGAAAAATGTTGTTGCAAAGCCTTTGCCTATTTTCTTACCAGGTTGTGTTACTGTTGACAGAGTTCTTATTCAGAATATCTCTTATCAGATACATGATCTGCAAGTTTTTTCATTTTGTGGATTTTCTGATAGATTGCAGCACAAAAATTGTTAATTTTTATGCCGTCTAATTTTTTTTTCTGTTATCATATGTGCTTTTGGAGTCATAGCTAAGATACCTTAGCTGAAACAAAGGTAATAATTTACTCAGGTTTTCTTCCGAGTTCTATAGTTTTAACTGTTACAAATATGCTCATTTTAACTTTGCTAACGGCTTGAGCTAGAGGCTCAATTTCATTCCTTCAAAGTGCATACCCAGCTGTCCTAGTACCTTTTATGGAAAAGACTGTAATGTTACTTTTCAAATATTTTAGTATTACTATGTGTGTACAACCGGTTCAAACTGTTGTAATTATTATTTTATATACTTGTCTCTTGAAGTTGAGAGAATTAATTCATTTGTTCTATTAACTTTCTTATTTACCTATTTTATTCTCTTCATTTCTTCCTGTATGCCTGGGTTACCACTTGATGTCATTTTCTAAGTCCACTACAGGTATGGTTCCACCCGCTGCTTTTGTGCTGTTACTCTCCAATAGATGACATTCTTATAAGTACCGGGTCCCACAATACAAAAACTGCTTCATGCAGTTTTTTAAAAATCAGCCAAGAAGAAAAAAAGGAACTATGGAATTATGTTCTGTGTAGACAAATTATGGTTAATATAAATCTTTGGGACTTTTTGTTCTGCGCGCGTGTGTGTGTGTGTGTGTGTGTGTGTGTGTGTGTGTGTGTGATTTCAAATTACTTCCCAGGTCACCTACTTTCAGGTTAAATAATTTTTTAAATTTCTTCAAAGGCAGGGGTGTTAGCAACATTTTTTTAAATCTGAAAATGTCTTTATCTTCAATTTGGAGAAACTATTTCACTACATACTACATTACAGATTGACTTTTCATTTTAAGTACTTTCAATGTCATCCGGCTGTCTTTTGGCCTCTAATATTTCTCGTAAGCCTCTTTTAGCATCTAATATTTCTGGTCCTCTTGTATGTGATGTATTGTTTTCCTTGTACTGCTTTCAAGACTTTTTTCTATCTTTGTCTTTTAACAATTTAACTATGATCTATCAAGGTGTGAGTCTTTTTGTGTCTAGCTACATGTAATTCATCAAACTTCCTCGATGTGTTAATATTTTTCATAAAGTTGTAAGTTTTCAGTTTTCATATCTTAAGTATTTTTCCTGCCTCTTTCTCTCTGAGCTGCCTTCTGATACATTTCATGTATATTAGAAACTTTATGATGTTCCACATTTTTATGAGTATATCATTTTTCATTATTTTTCCTCTCCATTTGTCAGACTTGTCTACCTTCAAATCTGCTGACCGTCTCTTTGGCCACCACAAATCAATTGTAATACATATTGTGTTTTAATTCCAGAATTTTTTTTTTTCAGTACTGGGGATCAAACTCAGGATCTTACACTTGTGAGGCAGGCAGTGGCACCACTGAGCTAAATCCCCAGCCCTACCTCCAGAATTTCTTTATGATTTAAATGTTTTATTGATATTTCCTTCTTGATGAAATACTCTCATCAAACCTTCACTTAATTCTTAGTAATAATTTCCCTAAGTTCTCCAAAGACATGTAGGATGGGTGCTTTAAAGTCTTTAAACTCAGTATCTGGGCCCCTCAAATGTTTCTGTTGCCTGTTTGTTTTCTTGTATGTGGGACATGCTTTTCTTTTGTGTGTCTTGTATTTGTTGTTTGAAACTGATCGTTTCATATAACATAGTATAACGATCCCAAATGCTCATTTTCCCTTCCCTCCTCTATAGCTTGTTTTCATTGTTTATTTGCTTAGTGACTTAGCTAGGCTAGTTCGGTGAGGTCCATATCTGCCTCACTGTGCACATTTTCCCTCCTATTTCTCTTTCAGTCTGGCTACTCCTGGTGGGCAAGAGCCATTAATTAGTCAAAGACGGTGCTTATGTTTCCTGAACTCCTTAGACTTTAACCATTATTTGGAGGGAGATTTGCCTTGGAGGCTGTTTTAATATTTTAGGGAGTTTAGTTCCTCCACATTCGTTCAGGAACTAGTAGCCTGGTTTCCCCCACTCCCAGTTGCTTCTAGGAGTACAGCCTGTGCACACACAGCTTCCAGACTGTGGGGGTGATTGCGGCTGGCTTCCTAGAAGTCATCCCTGGATCTCAGTAGCTGCTTGTTCAGTGACTGTTGGACAGAAATAGGTGAGGACTTGTGCCAGTGAATCTTCTCTTTGCTTTTGATGAGTCTGAGTGTGGACAGGGAATACTTTCGTGTGTGACCCATGTCTTGCCCGGATTTGTTCTTGAATGGGTGTGGTCCAGCGCTGTGCTTAGCCATCCTGACTCTTAAAAGAGTTTGCTGCAGTCCCCAGTGAGCCCTTCTTGGCTGTCTCTTTCCATGGCTCTCCATACCTGCCTATAGGAGAGATTCTCCAACAGGGGATGGAAGACGCTGTAAATCCTGTCTCTCTCAGGGTGAAACTATGGCTCTAAACAGAGCTACAGGAGAGGGAGGCGATGTGTTCCAGCTGCCTGTGACTTAAGTGGGGCACATGTGGGGGCAGCTGGTAAGGGAGTGGGTCAAACGTCCCAGATTCGCACTCTCCCTACTTTCAGCAGATTTACTTGGCTATTTGTTTCTCCATGTTCTCTGTGTCCTTAAGACAACTGTCAGATGACGTAAATGAATTTTTGTTTAATTTTCACCAGTTAAATTGTTGTTTTGCTGAGAAGTATATTCATCAAGCTCTTCACTCTATCCACAGATACCTTTAAACAACTGTTTAAAGTGATGCTTCACAGTCTCAAGGTACAAATTTAATTTTGAAGACCCACATATTACCACTACACCAAATAAATTAAGCAGAAATGTTTTGTTCATTTGTTTTTGGTTTTGGTTTTGGTCTGTCTGTTTGGTTTCTTTTGGTACTGGGGATCAAACTTGGGTCCTTGGGTTTGCAAAGCAGGCAGCAGAATCACTGAGCTAAATCCACAGCCCAAGCAGAAATATTTGAAACCTTCTGCTACAAATATGACTTGAAAAAGACATATATGTTCTAAAATTTGTGTCTTCAAATAATCAAAACCGTTGTTCATCTTAAGTCATAATGAATTACACTGTGTATAATCATATTAGCATCCCATGGTCAAAAGATTAGAGCGATCATAATTCTACCTATATGAGTGAGAAAAGGAATAAAATCCGTCTTTTCTTTGGGATTCTCCAAAATCCTGTTGCTGTCCATGGTAAAGAAACACACATTCTGCTATTAGCAACATAAAATAGAAAATCACTTTTAGTCCAATTTCTCTAAATTCACTTATTTCTAAGATGACAATGCTGAAAACTCACAAGGAGGGTGAGAAGGAAAAATTCAGCTAAGGGGAAAGAATATAAATGCTCCATATTCACTGTCCTGACCATCTTAGACAAGAGGACACAGTAGAAGCCTGCTACAATGTTAACTGATTTACTGTGGGTTAAAATAAGCTCCAAGGAAATCTTTACTCTGCATTACTTTCAAAAAGTATCCCTTAATCTTCTGTGCATATCTAAACTAAATAAATTCTTCAAGGCCCGCTTCAAGTGGTGTCCCCTTTATCCTACATCAGTTTACACTCTCTATCCAACTCCTGATCACCCACAGCACTTATGATCTTAAATGTATAGTGTAGAATCTGAAGACTCATTCAAGAAAAGCCACTTGAATTATTTAGTAACCATTTCCTTTTGGTTGTAAGAAATCAGTCCTCCAGAGAACCTCTACACTCTCTCTGGTGTATTCAGTTCATTTTCTTTGCTACTCTCCTGCTGAAATAGATAAACTGCTTCAATCAGATCAGGAGGGCACCAGAAGAACCAAGAAAAGCTTCCTCTCTTGACTTAGCTTTCTAAGGCTCTCTAAAGCAACTGTACTGTAATTGGTTGTGGTGAGAAATAGCCTAGTCCAAAGTACAGCACTATATCCTATTCTATATTCATTCTTCAATTCATAGAGATCAGAATAAACAGAAGTGACAGACGTTAAAATTCAATATCATTTTCCTTATAGTTCCATCTAATCCAACAGAATCTTAATACTATCATGGTATATGAACATAAAGTCTAAAAGAATTAATCTTTGGCATTATGATTAAGTTTTATACAATTCTAACTACAATTAATCAAATATAATTTCCCTAATACAAAATCTTCCAAGGTCAAGGATCATTAGCTTAATTACATTTCCTTATTAGGCTGTTGACTTTTTAAAAAGCCATTTACTTAGAAGTATAAAAATTTTTGTCTGAAATACCATAAAAAATAGAGGTTATTACAATTCTATTCTTTGAATTGATTGGGTATGCTCTACAAATAGTTATAGGAATAACATCTTCAAAAAATAATAAATCTTTCAACATCTAAAACAAATCCAGATTCCACAAGACCTATGTTTGTCTAATTATAGCTTTGTATTTTGATGTGGTTTTCTATGTAAATACATTTTTAAGTCTTGCAATTGGAATGTGCTCTATTAAAAGCAGATGTTAAAAGTTTAAAAGTACCAAATTCTTACTATGCATCCCCCCAAAAAAACTCAATTGATTTCTTATAAGATATTTGGTGTTGCAGGCATTATTGTAGGTCATCAGTCTCAAAGACAAATACAACTGTGCAAGTCAACCAAAATACCTTTCCCAGAGCAACTAAAAAAGCTAAAACCAATGCAAAATTCTAATTCTAGCTTTTAATACTTAGCTTATGGTTCAGCCTATCACCTCGTGAATGCTGAAATCTCCACTGATTATAAGACACGTTTCCAAAATTCTAAAAGTGAATCCTTGCAATAAATCAACGGAGCTGAAGCTGAGATGCACAGATAGAGCCTCTCGGTCTTCCTTCCTGTAGCCCTCAGGATTCCAGTGACAGGCACGCACATCCCCCCAATTCCTCAGCACAGCAGGAGGAAAGCCTTTTAGTGGCAATGACTGCTTCATGGAGGAACGTTTAGGGCTGTTACATTATGCATAACGTACGACAGCAGCCGAACGATGAATGCCGCTTTTCTCGTCATCACTATGAATTTATACAACATGAAAAAACGTTTTTAGAGGCTAGGTCATCAGGTACAAGGGAAAGATGAAACAGGATACTACATGTCCAACTTCTTAACATTTAACATCTGTATTAAATGTGAATTCTCAAGAATCCCTTCCCTACTCCCCCTCCCCCCATTTATAATAAATAGCAGATTGAGCTATTTTTCTAATCATATTTCCAGAGGCTGAAGCCCAACAATAAATAGTTCTTACCCTAATTCTTTGGGCAGAGTATTTTAATCTGATAAATACAAGACCCAGGATGAGATCCATTTGCATTGCATTAAATGGTTGCACAAGTGTTGGTAATGTATATTAAAAATGACACAGATTCTTTTTTTCAGTCTTATTAATTTCTGTGTGCAAATTTACATCATGAGTAGCATGTTCCTTTGCAGACATTATAAGTATGTTAAACATTACTTACTAAAAGAATATTTTATGGAACTGGTTCTTTTGTGTCATGGAGTGAATAAAAAGTATCATCGGTTGACATTTGGAGAAGGTTAACCACAGTGGCTGTCTGCTACAATAACCACTATTTATATGCCACTCGAGCAATAGCCCTCATTTTTACTGCTTACAGAAAACTCACCTCCCTCAGATAAACTTTTATTTAACTGGGCAAATGTCATGTTAGGTTGCATCATAGTTTATGTGCTTGTCAAAATCTGTTAGAATATGGAAACATGTTTCAAAATGTCTCCACATAAAATGTTATACGCATAACTACAGTTATTTAAAAAATTGAGCATATATGAAAAGCAATACAAATTCAAATCATTTTTAAACTATATATTCTGGTCTCGATATAAATATGATATTCACCCGAATACTTCACATGCCCATTTATGACTTATTTAGGAAGAACACAGGTTCTGGGGCTAGATGGCTGGAGTCTGAGCCCTTGCTCTGTCCTTTCCCAGTGTGGAAACATCACGGAATCCACAGAACCCTTGAGCTCTCTAAAGTGGGAACCGAGAATGATGATGTGTATCTCACAGGAGTGAGGATTAAGTGAGTTAACATAAATAAAACACTAAGAACAACAACAGGCACATGGTGAACAACTGGTACAGTGTGTCTTGTGGTTTCCATGGTTATTGTTCTTGTCATAATTTCTATTAGTTACTCCTACCATGTTTCCCACAGGACACAGGGTTGACCAGAAACTTCTTTCAGAGACAGTCCTTATTACTAAAATCATTCCAAAGTAAATTCTCTCTTTCCTACTCCTAAGCTTGGGCTATATTTAATTTAATCTTTATTTGGTCACAGAAGGTCCTGAGGTGATTTAAAGTTATTATCCGCATTATCAACCACTGATTGTGCTGATAATAAAGAAGAGGGTAGACTAAATGTTTGCTGGCATTACCATAGTGTTCCTTAAAAATGGGTAAGAGTGTGTGTTTGTGTGTGTGTGCGTGTGCATATTTAAAAACAAGCATCATGTAAGATTGCTTTTTCTATTTTCCTCTTTATTCCTCAAGAGATAGGGTTGTTGCTAGTTTAGATTAGAAGGTTAATATGTAATATGGGTGTAAGTGTCACACTTGTTTGCTTATGAACAACTGTGTCATATTACAGTCTAATTAACTACCATATATCTTCTCCTGATGTGTATGATTTCAAAACAAGGGACAGATGAAGAAATTATCACAGAGTAAACTTAAATATATGTTTCAAGAGAGAAAAATATCAAATACTTTTGTCTTTAGTTCCTTGGAGGAAAGGGGATTTTAAATGCAAGGCATTCGTCATTACTACTAGGCTGAATGTCCAGAGAGTAACCCTACTTTCTCCTTCTGGGAAAGGGCAATGTGGCCAACTGAAGACTCTTCTATTATCATCCTGAAAACGTCTCTACCATGACAGTAAAAACAGCACAGGCACCTCGTTAAATACCAGTGCATTCAACCACAGTCTTGCTTTCCAGAAGACAGTTCACAGAAAAATTATTTGGCTATTTTTAAATATTTAAAGAAAAGCAGAACTTCCAGCTTCCACTGTATATAAGAAGAATCGCTTGAACTACCGCCATAAACATATGCCAACAGCATTAAGAGCTATTAATTTTACTGGAAATGAATCATGAGGTACCAAAATGTCTGCGCATACAATAAGTATACATTCCCCACAACACAAGGAACTATTTGCATGCACCCCGAAAAATACGCTTTCCTTAAACAAAATTCTAAACCGTCTCAAAGAAATAAAAGGGACAGATTTCCTTCTCAACAGAACGAAGTAAAACTATGCGTCTCCAGTAATATGTCACTTTGTAGCACTTTTTCTTTTCTACCATACAGGAAAAACAACATTTTTTTATCCTTCCAGAAATAGTCCCGAAATGCAGAGCTCAGAACCAAGACCCGAGCCGAGGAACTGCTGAACAAGCTCACTGGGAGTCAGGATGGAGACGGGGTCCGAAACCGTGTTTGAAGCTGAAGCTCGACAGCACTGTCACCATCCATAAGCGCACGTTTCAACACTGGCAGTTTCTTACCTACAGCGTACGAAATGTCTTAATGACAGAGGGAAAATGCTGAGTTGATGCTCGATACAGACTGCTGATTACATGCAAAGCGGCCATCTCACGCCAACTTGAATTCGAATTGATGAGACATAAAGCATACTTCAGTAAGCTAAAAACTGACTACTATGCCAAACAGCATGAAATCCCATACTCAGACACCACGCGAGACACGTTCTCTGTCTGATTTCTCTTAGCATGAAAAGCGGAAGTTGAAGAACGTGTGGTGCGTCTTTCTGAAAATTGGGTCCCTGGACAAGAGACGTCCCATGCCACATCTGCACATTGTCAAGTGACAATTCCTGCTGTCTGGCCCTCCTCCATGTCTGCACTCCCTCCAGTCTCCTTGCCCAACCAGCTCTCTTGTCTCTGCCACCGTCTATGAGGAGAGAGATGACGATCGTCTCAGAGAACTATATGCACATTCACCACAGAAGGGTTTTAAACTATTCATCTCCACCAGAGAAAATGTGATTCTCCACTTACCTTGAGCTTATCGTTATGACCTGAATAATGTTCTGGCTTTTAATCACCGCTGGACATAGTCATGGATATTTATAAAGTCCTCCACCTCAGTCAGCTACCTTGTTAATTTAACACATACTTATTGTCTACAAAGTGCCAGGTACAGTCTCGTTCACTATAGTCACTGACCTAAGGATATCATATAAATCAGTTGTCATACAATAAAAACTTCTGAAAAATTCAGTGACATCATGTTTGGGTTTGCATCCCCCTGAGAATAATAAAATACCTGGGGTGAGCCTATCCCTACAACCAGTCAGTGGTCTGGCTCTCCCATTCAAATACATCTTTTTGCTGGCTGGATCTGGCAGTATCCAGGTGTTAGAAGGTTTTCTGCTCTGAAACAAATACCAGTGGCAACAACTCTGGATCACATTCCTCACTACAACTTCCAGGATGGAGACAAAAATTCAAGGCATGACCCCATTAGCTGGCACTTATCTCTTTTTTCTGACTCATGTCACAAGTTAGATCAAAGGATCTAACCTGGAATGGAGAGGTTAGAGGTAGATCTAAGATCTCCCAATATTTTAAGGACGGTGTGACTGTTTGGCTGAGTCCTAATATCTAATAGCAAAATTATCAATCACATTATCACTTACTAAGGATTAGATTTCTCATTTTTCTCTGCCCACTGTTTATTTCCACCTACACTAGCACTCAGATTTCAATCAAGAAAACATTTATTTCTACACAACTATTTCTGCAATAGCTGAGATTTTTGGAAATATGTGTTATAACATTGCAAATAAAAGAGCTAGAACATTATCACTTAAATTAGATTACTTGCTGCTGCATTTGGGCTAGCCTACTTCACTGCATGTTCTAAGATGCTAAACTTCGCAATCTGCATAAGGTCCACAGAGCATAACCTTTTTGAAGTTTTTCTCTAATTAAAGTTCACACTTCTGCTAGAACCCCTGTCCAATCTCAGAAGGCACAAGAATACTCACTTGTTTGGCCTTCGTCTTTGAGATGGTGTCAGAAATAGGTTTCTTTCTCTCCTTTACAGCAGTTTTGGAAAATAATTCCTCAAATTCATGGCAATCTATGGATGGCTCTTCAATTTTTTCCCAAATAAGTGAAGGACTGGAGTCTCTAAAGTTAAGCAAAAAAACAATGAAAAGGCCATCAAATAGAACTACACTGCAGCGAGGATAAAGAGAAAGGAGGGAGGGAGGGATGAACAGCCAAGGAAGAAGGGGAGAGAAAGATACAAAGAATATTTTATCAACTTGATGAGAAAGTTAAAATACCATCCACTACAATTCAACGTTTGCCTTAAAATAATTTCCAGTAATTCTTAGTTAACACTGTATAAAAACATAAGAGGAGGGCCGGGGATTTAGCTCAGCGGTTCAGTGGCCTGCCTTGCAAGCGCAAGGACCGGAGTTCAATCCCTGAAAACATAAGAGGAAGATCCCTCTCAGAGTGGACTCTGAAGGCAAAACATCATTGACTCAATAACAATTCATCTTGACTGGTTGTCTGACAGATTATTCCTGGATTAAATATATATTTTCAGGATGGCATCCTCCATCCCTCCATCTCCCCTCAAGCACTGTTATTTGGCATTTAGCACCACCTGGAAAGGGTAAGTATAATTTTTTAAGCAAAACAACTTTATACATGTATCTAGAGAAAATGAGTTTGGGGCGCGACTTTAAATAACTCAGCAGCATACGTAAGCACCATGACTTCTACACGGAGAACGCACTGCATAGTTAAAAGTGGTCAGGATATACAGGTTCCGGCCTCCTGAGAGGATTTAGTGAACAGAAAACTAACACACACACACACAAAGATGAAAATGAACCTGGTAAATACCCTGATTCTAAAGGCGCACCACATCCTACAAAGACAATCCGGGCAATCGTAAGTTAGAAGGGAGAAGGCCAGTGAAGTTTAAAAATGCAGGGTTTTCCCTCCCCAGCCAAGTCTCCCAGCACTGCCCCGGTGACCAGGGAACAGGGCAAGGACTAGGTCTGGAGGAGTCGTGTGCCCACAGTGAACCTAATGATCATCACGCTCCCAACTCGGACTTTATGACTTCACAGTATAACCCAAATATACATGGGACACCAAATTTTCAAAATTAAACTATTTCACACATGGCATGTGGATATATTTTTATATAACGTTTGTGAAAAATGACTCCTATGAACTGGAAAAAATAAAGCAAGTTTGTGCCTTTAGAGGATGCCGGCACCATCCTCAGGAGTCCGTGTGAAAAAAGGATCTGATTTACATTTTTACACTGTTGTAAGAAGTGAAAATTTAAATAGTGAAAGCAAAACATAGATTCTTGTATGGCAAACAGTTGGGTTAAAAGTGTCTCGCTTATCAACCTTTCCTCGTTTTGCATATAAGCAACATTTCAGATGGATTCGGGCATGAGCAGCAATCAAGTCCTGCAAGCAGGAAACAGCATGTATGCAAAGAAAAGTAGATCCTTCTGTCCTCACAGACATGCCAGTAACCATAGTGCGATGTCTGTACATCTCACATGCTGATACATGTAATGATATATTCTGTATAGTTAAAATAGCATATACTTTAGATATCTATTTTGTGACATTTATAAATTATTTGTTTTATCTCCTTGATATTGTCTGAGAAAAGCTTGAATTTTAAACAAGTTGCTTCGGTAAACATTGCTGTAAAAATCTACACAAAAGTTTTAGGGTTATACATAAAAAATACATTGAACTGTAATTTTTCCAAAAGCCATAAAATACATTGCTCTCCTCATACTGACAAACTGCAAAGATGAGCTTGCTTTCATGTTACCTTTTACTATGAAGTTGAATTCTTGTCCAATAAAGAGGCTTCATTGGCCGACAGGGCTCTATTGGCTGCTTCCTACTCCCTCTGTCCTGATTCATCCCTAGTCCAAACAACCCACTTGGCAATGGAGGAGGAAGAAATCCACAAACTTGTGGCGTTGGTAAAGTGCTGGTCCCAACTTGTGGGGAGAGTGGAGGATTTGATCCAGGGAGGAAAGGAGGTGGTGGAGGTGGGGGAATTCCTGCCCCAGGAGGAGGCAGAGGGGGAGCAGGAATAGGTAGAATACCCATACCTGGCAATGCAGGAGGTGGAGGAACCCCAACTCCAGGAAGGGGAGGAGGAGGGGGAGGAGGGGGAGGAGGTACCCCTACACCAGGAA
>NW_022900923.1:14727790-14791702 GCF_012274545.1 Fukomys damarensis
GGTGCTCCCACTCCAGGAAGGGGAGGGGGAGGGGGAGGAAGAGGAAGTACCCCCTCACCAGGCAAAGGGGGAGGAGGAGGTGGCAGCATTTCAGAACCTGGCAGAGGAGGAGGTGGGGGGACTGTTGTACTGGGCAGAGCAGGCACTGTCACATCAAGGGAAGGTGGGAGAGTCTCCAGGCCCACGCCAGGCATGGAGCTAGAGGACTTTGCGCAAGGCAGAGGCGGCGGGTGTGGGATGCTGCAGCTGTTTCCAGAGTAGGAGAGAATAGAGTGTTCATGGCTGGTTTCAGAGTCAGTGGGGAGAGGAGGGAGGGAGGGCTGTGACCCAGGCAGTCCTTGACCGTCAGGCAACTGAAGGGACAGAGGAGATGGAGGCTGTGATATACCCTGTGTGGGTTGATAGGCATCGAGCTGTACCGATATTCTCCTTGAAGACACAATCAAAGAAATCTCAGAACAGAATTTTGTCTGAGGTCCAGAAGCTGAGGCCGGAGCAGGTGACTTCCCATTCTCGGCCCCAGGTGGGCACGGAGGACCCACAGATGGAAACGCCAGAATCCTGCCCTCCTCTGTTGGGGAAGTCTGTATTGATTTTGCCTCTACAATCCTTTGATGTTGTCCATCCCTTCGTCCTAATCTGAGAACTTCCAGACAGACGTCCTCTGAGGCTGTCACTCCATCCTCAACCCCTGGATGGCTGCCGGCCACCTCCGTGTCCAGGACAGGATACTGCTTCTCTAATTCAGCTATTTTGGTCCTCAGGTCCTCAATGGTCTGTTCCAGCTGCTGAATTACAGTCGCCTGTCCCTCAGACTGCATATCAAATGCTTCCTGAGGGGAAACAAGCACAGACACAGCTGAAAACGAAAGTAGGAAAACTCCAAATATCAGAAAGAGAATCATAAAATTAAACAAAACTGTATTGTCTTTCAGAGAGATCCTTCCACAGAAAGATACTATGAATATGTCTGTGATCCCTCTTTTCTGCCCTTGGATTTTAAAGTGGTTCACACACATTACACCGTAAGATCCTAAGTTCTTTTACGTCATCTTCAAATAGTATTGAGGATAAGCAGATGACAGAGAATTGGAAAGACTATTCTGAGGGACAGTTTATTACTAAGATAAACTTCTTTCATGTCTAGGAACATTTGCTATTAGGATATTCCTAAAATTATTTTCAAAATATTAAGTCCCTAATAAGTGAAATATTTTTAATATCTATAAGAGCATGGGCACTTACCTTCTGAGTATGTGCCATGGCACTTACATGATGTTTACTATAATTTTAGTATTTTACCCAAGATATTTCAGAAATCGATGGTTTTCCACGATTTATAAGGATGAACACTTTAAACAGGCACTATTTTAAGGTAAACTACATATTAAGTATATGATTAGTTAAAGGGGCCTTCCTAACCTCTACCCCTTTCTCCTTATATATAATGAAGTGGGAAGAAAAACTCTATTTACAGACTCTTCTATAGCCAGCCTGAACCAATTAGATGGGCCTAGGTCACACATAGGTTTACAAGTCAGAACCATGATCCTCTGTGTCTTAGTTGGTCTGCTGCCAAAGAAGATGTGAAAATTTGATTTTCCCTGGGACAACACTCCAACATCCACTTTGCAGTTTGCAATACTTATCTACAAGGTTTCAGCCTGCCTGGCAGACCATGAAAGTTTCAGTTTAAAAACAGATCCTTTAAGCTTTCCAACTTTGTATCAGAACACTTTATGTAGTAAACCCTTCTGTTTGGTAGACCTGTCATATTTTCTAGTTCCTACAAGGCTTTACTGATATAAGCAGGTACCAATATTTCAGAATAAATTGTGAAAAAAAATCTAGTTTTTTCCCCAATTAGAGAAATTTAAAACTAAGCAACTGTATCATCTTATTTTTAAAAGTTACTTTATCATATAGTGATATTTTACAAACTTAATTTGTTCTGAGATTTTAGAAAAGTTGGCCACCAACTTTGTGTTTGTGTGTAAAACATTCCCATGGTCGTGTTTGTCACCCGATGTACAGTTTGCAAACAAAAAAAATTTTTTGCCAAACACTTCTGTTTGCAAACCAAACTGTTTACAAACACAAGCATTCATGAACTGGGGTGCCACTGGAGAAGCACATACAAGTTATTAGATTTAAAATTATTTTCAGTGCAATATTTGGGGGAAAAATACTATACTATGATACATCATATATGAAAAGTTTATGAAAAGATGGTCATCTTTTGGTAATATTTGAGAATCTCATTAATTTTCCAATGGCCTTTGATAATTATAGTATGCAAGTTCATGCTTTAAATATCTCTGTCACATAATCACCCTGCCATATTAACTCACTCTGACAGGCACTCATGAATCAGTTATATGCACGTGATTCAAGCGTTCTGCCCTCACCTTCCTGCCTTCAAGAAATCCAACACCTTCCGTAAGATTAGCAACTTTACCTTACATTATGTTTATATCGTATGGCCTAAAACACCCTAAAGTCATTGGTAAATTCACTCTGCCAAAAGTAAAGCAAATGAATAGTAACAGGTAGCCTGGGTCAAGGTGGAGGGGGCAGATTTAGGGTCTACTTGCTAATATGTATTTTTGTTTTGCATTTTACTTATCTTTAAGAAGAGACAATTAAGGGCACATAACAATAAAGTATTTAAAAATAAGGTACTCATAAACTTTATAACCTTTAAATGTTTCAAATGGAAAATACAACAAGAACTAGAACCAAGAAATGACAGAGCAAACCATGAGAGAATAAAATTCAAAAACCAAATCTGTAATAGAGCAGTGTTAGCCAGGTGGTGCCAGGAAGGTGGCAGAGTTAAAGTATCTTGAAGATAACAATAAACAAACCATAAAACAAAAGACTGAAATTTTTTATAGGGAAATTTTATATGGGTAAGTTTTGTAGACAGACATCACAAAAGAAAGCTGGGGGAAGAGACTATCTATTTGATTCTCACATTATTCACACTGTAGCAAGAACAAAAAATTCAATTTGCTAGAATCTTCATCCTCTTCGATGACCTATCTTCACCCATGGCATAAACCGCTGGCCCTGAATAAGTGTTACAATTCCTTTTCCGTTCCAGGAAACAACAATTAACTCATCTCAAACCTTAACAGAAGGGCCTGTAAAATAAGGCCTCCCATCCACTCTTAAGGGACCAAATGCATGAGGGATTTTGGGTTCTGAAGTTGGCTGAGAGTCATCAAAGAATCTTATCTGGCCTCCCTTATCTAGGCCATCAGCCAAGGCATGGTTGGCTCTGGAAGGACCAATTCACAGCGTCAGCAGAGACTTTTTCTCAAGTGCTCCCTGGAAAAGGCTGCCTTGCTTGTCAGCAGCTAAGAGCTACTTTCTCTAAGGGTTATTTTTTTCCCAGAGATTTATAAAGAAATTTACATGTTAAATATTGATCATTATTAAGAAAAAAAATGCTGTCTATTCTCTGACCATTTAGCCAAACATGTTACTCTCAGGATCCACAGGAAGTAAAGATCACTACGTATATCTGCACTGTACCAATAAAATTAATTTTTAAAGAAAGCTGTGCAGAGCCCACCCACTGACAAAGCCCAGATTCAATTCCTAAGAGACTGACTGCCAGGTGCTCAGAGGCCCACAGAAAGCCCTCAAGTGAGGAGCCTGCTGTTCTCTGTCCAGTTCGTGGGATTTAATCCGCATCCCTCCAGGGTACAGCTAGAGGGTGGCCTGTCACATTCTCAAGGGACTTGGGACTGGGCAAATGCACTCATTATCTTTGGACTTTACTTTTCAAAAAGACAATCAGCATTTCCACAATGTGTGCAACAGTTTACCCAATGTTCTTACAATCAAAAATTAAATAATATTTTTAAAAGATGAAATGGAAAAACATAATCTTGGCAGTTTTGTACAGAACTTACGTAATGAGTAGATCCTCATAAATGGAGGAAAAATAAACATATTTTTAGTCAACACAAGAAGTAATATACTGTAAGAAGTATTTGAGATTATTTTAAAATATTGTTTCAAAACCCTAAATCATTAAAAGTGGTAGAGTTGCCATCCATTTTGGCTCAATAATTATATACAATAAGTCAGCCAAAATTCTTCCATTCCTGAATATACGTGGGAGGTGATGGTTAGTTCTTATAAATTGTTTGAACACTTGCATATCATGAAATACAAATTGCACTGAAAAATAAAATATTCACCAAGAGCATTTCTCCAAATGCAAGATTATCTGATTCCCAGAAAAAGAAAACACTGCTATAACATTAAGATTACAACTGTCAAGAAAGAAGCCAAGACACACTGAAATAAAGCTTTTGCTGAAAAGTTCATTTGCTCATCTATGAAACTTCATTATGTTTATTATGTACACAGAATACTTTCAGAGCCTAGAATACAAAATTGCTTATTGGTAAGTTAACACAAACAGTCTCCTTGTAAATTCTGGCATGAGATTTTCAATTTATTTTCTGCCATACTCAGATTTTCAAGTCCTATTAAATTCTGAGGATTTACCACTGGCAGGTTAGGAAACTTTAGTAGACATCTATAAAATAGGAATCTTACTCTTCATTGAGGCATATAAATTCTGTTACGCTTTAACTTCTAAAGCATTCTAAGGTTTTGGAACAAACCAAGAGAATTCCAAATCTACAATAAACCAACACATGCTAGAAATGACTCTATAGTAAAAGAAATCCAGATTTCAAACAGATATGGGTATGCATCAAAACAAAACTACAAAATTTTCAGGTTTAAAAGGAAATTGAGAAAGAGGGAAATATCAAGACATGATAAACTATAAATAACTTCTCTACGGCTTCATATAGTAGAACACAGTATAGAAAAGAAAAGCTTCGTACATAGAGAGTGCAAATGGCATCTACAAAATCTTTATAAGGAAACAAATGATGAATTATTGAAATTTATGTTCTTCAACCGGAATAAATGATAAATTTTTCCAAGACCTTCACTGTGTGAGAAGCATAAGTGGAACAAGGGAGCTATAAGTTAGAAATCATAAGTATTTAGCACCATAGCTGATAAACAGATTGATGTAAACGTGAAAGGAATCTTCACCAGTGGATAAACTCTGTAAAAGTAATAATATGTTTGGGAAAGAGGGTCAAGAAAAAGGAAACAAGCAGAAAAGAGGAAACGTGCTGTCACTTTTCCCTCTCATGGCTTCTGAACTTTGTCTCTAGTTATTCGAACTAGTGTTGTGGCAATGTCCTAGACCGTATGCTAAAAGCCATACGTGCCTTAGCTGACCTAAATAATCAAGGAAGGAAACCACTATTTTATCACATTTTCACATTCCTTTAATGATCCGGTGGTATAAAGGGCAGCTCATTTTTGTTTTGTCTTATGTTTACCTTTTAAGCACGTTCCTTGCATTAACACTTAAACTATTCTTAAATGTCATAAAGAAACTTCCTGAAGAATGAAGCTTGTGAAAAATCAAACGGCATGAATTAGGACTCTTAGCCAGGATGGTGCAGCTGCCTTTTGCCCCGTCACTCCATGGGAATGGTTCTCTCGGGATTGCTGATGTTCTCTTTTTTGCCAAATTTTGTAGCTTTAACAATGGCTGTCATAAAGAATCAAAGACTGTTAATCACCATCCTTTATAATTTTACACTCCTGCCTTCCCGTTCTTGTGTGTGTTTCTGTGAAGACTTCATTTCAGGCCCACTGTTCTCTTTCTATCTAATGGAACCATCATCTGTTTTTACATTTCCAGTCTCCCATCTCTGCTGATTATTCCAAGATTTCTCTCTCTCATCAGTACTTCACTTCCATATTGCGTTTAGCTATTGTGACAGTATTTGATTATCCTTCCCTTTTCCTTAAATGCAAAATGCATCTTATCCTCTATCAAACTAATACCCTCCTGCCTTGTTTACCTCGGTTTGCTAAAATCTTTGAATCATTTCTATAATTTCTTTTCTCTCAAGCTGAATGTGCACCAAAATCAACCTAGGCTGAGGGGCTGTTCAAACACAGATTGCTGTGTCCCATCCTTAGTGTTTGCAATTCAGCAAATCTGGAGTCAGTCAAGTCTAAGGGTTTGATTTCTGACCAGTTTTCAGTTGGTGCCAATTTGCTGGCTCAGGGACCATGCATGGGGAGCCACAGGCTAATTTATGTCCTAGGAATAGTTACCAAAACACTATTTCAGTCTCTGGTTGCTATTTTTCCAGCTTCACATCAACACATAAGTGGATAGTCTCATCATGGCCGGGAGTTACTTTATAAGAGTTTATATGAGCACTTTAAAGGGTGCTGTGCCCCTGTCTCTGCTCACCCTCTTCCAACCAAAAATACACTCCTTTGCCAAGTAATTGTCACTTAACTATTAGCAACTCCTGATACTTCCTTGTTCAAAAATTCTTACATTCTGGGTGCTGAACAGAGGATACGTTACATCCTCTACTTGGCTTATAGGGCTTTACTGGCCTACAGAATGTAGCTAATCCACTAGCTGCCAAGCCTACTGCACAGGGGAATTGTGGGGATTAAATACACGCATTTCTCCACGAGGCTCATCACAGCCTTCCCGGCTTAAGGATGCCGGAAGACGCTGAGCACTGAGCTTGGGGCCACTTTAAATAGTGAGGTCACCAGGGAAAAGCCTCAAAATGTGAAAAACATACCACTAAACACAAAGAACAACTTGCTTGCGGAATAAGGCCGAAACAGGAAAGCACAGCCTGTTCAACCTCACCTGGGAGGTGCAATAAAACTTCACCAAGTTGTGCGTATCTGCAAACGACCAGGGCACAGGAGTGCTCATTTGGGGGATAAAACACATTTAGCAAGAATTTAAGTCTACAAAGACAGAATCTACAAAATCTGATTATATCATGACATTAACTTTCAAAACCAGAGCATTGTTCAGATGTAACAATGGTAAAAATAATAGGTAACATTTCATGTGTTTATTAACATGCCAGAAGCCCTTCAAAGCATTTTGCATAAATTAATGCATTTAAAATCCATAAAAGCTCTGAGATAGGAATTATCATGTCCAATTTTTGTTTTGTTTTGTTTTTTAGTACCAGAGATCAAACCTGGGACCTTGCACTTGTGAGGCAGGCGGCGGCACCACTGAGCTAAATCCCTGGCCCTATGCCCAATTTATAGATAAAGCATCTGGTGAAATACTTTCCATGAGAAGAATAATAAATTTTAAACTGACTTTCATAAGTCACATTTCACTAGCAGTTCTACTTAAACTCTGTGAAGGTTTCAACATATCCCTGTCATGTGCTGGAAATTTAATCTCCGAATTAAGTTAATTAAATAACTCCAGAAGTGGCATTTGGAGGTAGGGTCCTTGGGAGTAATTAGGGTTGGATGAGGTCACAAGAGTCCGGCCCCCTTGACAGCATCAGTGGCTTTATAAACAGCAGCAGCAAGGCCTAGCTAGCATGCTTGTTCTGTCTCTTCATCCACTGCCCTGTGCCAATGTTGCTTGATACTATACGCCCTCGCCAAATACCAGCCACATGCTTTTGGACTTCCCAGTCACCAGAACTGTAAGCTAAATAAAACTCTATTTTTTTCTCTGTCTGTGGTATTGTTTTCTGTGGCAAGAGAAAACAGACTATGGAATTCTGACAAAGATTCTCTCACCTCAAACTCTAGGCAGGCTCCTCTGAGCCCTCTTCTAGACTAGGCCCCAATCTTGGCCTAGAAAGACTGGAGCAAATGCTATCACAGTTTCTCATAACTTAAGGCCACATCCCTAGGGTGACCCTAGAGCTCTTCAAAGTGCTTATGTGACAAAACCCAAGATCACCAAAAACTTGGTTTGCTCCTTGTCTCTCCTGAGCTTCTGTTTCCCCCTTCTGTTCCTTCACTGTCCTTTTAAAATCCTCAGTTGCCTCAGATCAGAGTTGAGTTCCGTTCACAACAACTCTTCCTTCCTCCAAGAGTTACTGTCAATTAAAATCTGTCCTTGTCACTTAATGTCTGGTTTTTTTTCTGACAGTTCCTGGGTTCAAAGTGCAACAACTGGGATTCATGCCCAGGTAAACTGGTCCCCACATACATCTTCAGTGTTTCTCATCAGTGTTGTCTCACCTGTATTCTTTCACTGAACATTTTTTGGGGCTCTTCAGTAAATGTTGGGTACTGTATGAGACACTGGAGGAATAAAGACAGTCTTGTCCTTAAGGAACTGAGTGCCTTTTGATAATTCAGCATTTATAGGGGGTCATAGAGCAGGAACACGGAAATGAGTCTTCAGGAATAGTGCCTAAGAAGTCAAGCTGGATGAGAAAAGATTAACAAAAGTTACAGAGATTTTTAAAGAAGAGTGACACACAAAGACAAATATACGTAAATAAATCATGTGCAGAAGACACACATAAAGATACTATGCAGGAAGTTTTCAGGAAATGTGGGTATGTTTTAAGGCCAAACCAGAGGAAACGGTGAGTGATAAGGTACAAAGAGAAGATGTCAGAGGAAACCCTTATGTCAAACTCAAGAACTTGAATATTTTTTCAAAAGCTATGAGCTGCCCCTGAATGACTCTAAGCAGTTATCAGACAGAAGCGAATTTGGATTTTTAGAAAGATAACTCTGGAGGCACTGTGGTGAGATTAGGAGGGGTTAAGACTGGAAGAGGGGAGGCCTATCAAGAGACTGCGCAGGAATCCAGATAAGACGGGGCCGAGGCGCTGCCGGGCTGCATGCAGAGGCCACCCAGGGGCAGAAAGCAAGCCTGGGTCTTCGCAGTGAGGCTGACTCTCACCGCACCTGAGCCACAGGGCAGCACCTTCTTCCTCTCCACATCTGTGCTTTCACCCTCTTCCACCAGAAACTCTCATCTTCTACCTGTCCAGAACAGGAGGCTGGACTAAGTGGCCCCTTTCCTTGGAAACAGTCTCGAAAGTTTCTCAACAACATTGCCATATTTAATGTCTGTAACGCAACAGGCACCGAGCATCTTTGCAGAATTACGCCTCGCAAGTCATTCTGTATACAGAAGTGCTACAGCCCTCTAACGCAGTTCTCGGCTTCTAAATAGCCAGGATGTTGTCGCAGAATTCTTTGTATCTCCTTCGGTATTTACCAGAAATATCTTGTACCGTAGTAGGTCAGCAGGTAGTTGATAAGACAGTAGCAGCCTTTATAAACAAAGCCTTTTATGAGCTTGCCTGTCCCTTTAGATGAGCTGCTTGAACAGTTGTCTTTCTGTGTGGCTCATTAATCCCGCCACAAGGCAGAGTAGTTTACACCATCTATAACCCATTAGAGCAGAGGTACAACGCCATGGAACCTCCAAGCCCTGCTGCTCACATTCAAACCTGTCTGCTCCTGCTCATCTCACATTCTAACTGCTCTCCAGATGTTAGCTGGTTTTCATTCTCAAATCTGATGGAAATGTCTTTCCTCCCTTCACTTTTGATGCTAAGATGTCTACATTGTTCTCTGAGCTCCTTGGAGTTTCTACAAAAGAAAACTGTTCTCTCCCGAAGTTTCCTTCCTTCCCCTTAATGTAGTATCATAAACACCTACCCAAATGTTTCCTGCTCTCAATGTCGGCCCCTCCACATGGTTATCCTTGCTTCTCTTCCTAACCCAGACTCCTCGGGTCACAATATTTATTGGGCAGCTAAAGTGATCAGACACTGAGGTAAGTTTTGAGAATGACTAACCCAGAGTCTGATCTCTCTCCCTGTCTCCTTTAAGCCCTACCTGTCACACTATTTTATATTTGTTATTTACTTGTGGATTGTTGTTTTGCTGGGTTTAATCACCTTCTAAATTCATGTGGGGTGAATTATCTCATTCAAAATGCTTGGAAACTTTAGTGTTAATATAAGGATTTGGGGGAGTACTACTCAGCCATAAAGAATGAGACACTAGAGACATTTATAGCTAAATGCATGCACATTGAGGCCCTACTCTTAAGGGAAAGAAATAGGACACACGTGTAATTACTGAATCATTTCACTGGTGTGAAAAACTAAAAGTGTAAATAAGGTTCAAATTGTATAATAGATGAGTGAAATTGAAAGAAAAGGGCTAAAGGAGTAGGGGAAATGGGAGGGTAGGGGAAAGGAAATAAGGGAAGAGAAAAAAAATACGAAAAAGGGAAAAAATGAAAACAAAGTCTTTCCAAATAGGGAAGGATGAAGGGGGTAAAGGGAGTGAAGGGGTATGGGGAAAAAATAAGAGCCAAGATAGATCATGTAACAGTACAAGATCCCAATGATGAATGTAACTGTACTGCATACCTAAAGAGTACCAGTAAACTTAATGAAAAAAATATATAAGGATTTTTTTTCAAATTTTGAAATATTTGCACATACATAATGATATATCTTGGGAATGGGACTCAAGCCTAAATACAAAATTTACTGATGTTTAATATATACCAGAGCCTGCATATAAAAATAACCTGAGAGCTGGGTGTGGTGGTGCACACCTGTAATCCCAGCACTTGGGAGGCTGAGGCAGGAGGATCATTGTGAGTTCGAGACCAGCCTGGGCTACATAGTGAGTTCCAGGTCAGTCTCACCTACGTGGTGAGACCCTGTCTCAAAAAACCAAAAACAAACAAAACAAATAAAAATAACCTGAGATAACTTTATACAAATATTTTTAATAATCTAATGAATGAAACAAAATTTTATAGTGAGGAATTTTCTACTTTGGTGTCATGCTGATGCTCAAAAAACTTCAGATTTGGGAGCATTTGGGGCTAGAAATAGCCAATCTATATTAACTTTTTTATCTTAGAATTCAGAAGAACTTTGCATTAAATGTATTTTCACCTACTCTTCTGTGTGTCCACTCCATTCCACCCCAGTTCAAATGGCTTATTTTTGCAAGTCTCTATCATTGTTTCTTGAGAAATAGTTTCACCCTGCACCTTTCTTTTGAGCCTATTACTCTTCAAACTTTTCTATGAAGAGAAAGTTCTATGCCTTCTCTCAGGCACCATCAGCTAAGCTACTGCACTTTATTCTCCTGCGTTTCTTGATTTGTTCCTAAGTAAAGACTCTCTGAAACTAAAATTATACTGACTGGCCATGGTATAAAGAATACTGTAACATATACTTCAAGGAGATTAAATGGAAAATAGTAGTCAACTCAAATAAATCTCTAACTGAATTGGGCCTTAAAGGGGATGCAGTAGAACTGATGTGAGCAGAAAATTTTTCTGACACTTGAGAATTTATTAGCATGTAAATTGTGCAACATACAGAAAAAGACAGTGCTTATATTGTTAAATTTCTTATTATCTAGCACTCTGTAATAGACATGGTTATTCATTATATCGTAGTGTAGACATCCGACTTTATATTGATATTTTCATTCCTTCCCTAAAGTTAGAGTTCTGAAAGATCAAAATTGTATTCTATTCATCTTCCAAGTAATCTATTTACTTTAAGAATATACGAGGAGTTTCAGGAAAATGCTTCAAAGCATTTTATATACTGCTTTAAAAGCAAAGAATAAGCTAAAACCTGGGAGGCAATCAAGTAAAACATGCTGCATACACCAATCTTTAAAACAATTATCTTTAGAGAAGAAAACTGAACTTTAGCTACTTATAAGTTATGGAATATAAAAGTAGTTACAGTTTAAATAGCAGTTCAAATACCAGAGGTAAAAAAATAAATAAAGAATTACACTTCCGGTTTCAGTTTTCTGCCATAATTCCTTATACTCTATGGAGTTTTCAGAGCATATTCCTTGAATTTAAAATAATCAGTAAGTTCCAGGCATAATGGTCCATGCCTGCAGTCCCAGTTACTCCCAAGGCTGAGTTAGGAGAAGTGCTTGAGCCCAGGAGTTCGAGGCCAGCTTGGACAATGCACCAAGGCCCCTGTCTCAAAGTTTTAAAAATTAAAATGACATAAACAAAAATTGAGACCTAGACAATGTAGCTTTATTTTAAAACCTCCGAATTCTACAAGACACACTTAGAAGTACTCAACAAGCAGCTGTATTCCTTTCCTTTCACATAAGTGACAGTCGTATTCGCTTTAAGCTGGAAACACTACATCCTTTGATTTCTCTTAGTTGGAAAAAAAAAAAAGCTTTAAGAGCCATGTGTTTTTTTCAAAGGGGTATTGAATTCTCAGAATTATTAACTACAGGGAGAAAATAAAAGTCAAAACTCATTCAATAAATTCCAGTGAGCTCCAGTTAAGAGAACAGGTGCGCAAGCACACATCTGAAGGAGAGCTCAGTCAGTGCTTTCCAGCTCCGCTTCCGGGCTGACCAGGCAGACCGTGAGCTCCTAGTCCGACCACAGAACAACGCAGGCAGCCGAACAGAACAGGCAACCTCTGTTCATTCACGCTGAGTGAATTGGTTGAAAGCGTCTCTCATGGCCTTCTGCGGTGCTCACTTACAGAGATACAGAGCTGCCATCTAGTGGCCAAGGAGAGAAAAGCAAGGTGCTTTATATGGAAAGCTGTATTTAGCAGTCATAATACAACTTCAAAACGCATAGTTTAATGCACCAATATGACACTATAATGTATCTCGACATATGGCTTTTATAAAAGATATAATTTAAAATTAAAATAACAACTTCTTAATAAATTTCTCATTCGTATGATGGTTTTGGAATCAGATTGCACTAAATAGCCAGAAGGTGACTTACCCATGAGTAACTATAAGTTTTTATCATAGTAGAAGCATAAAGGTGATACCTAAGCTCAAATCCTAACTTTGCCCTTCATCAATTTTGTGGCTTTAAGCAAATTACTTTTAACTCCTATAGGCAGGAAGGCATGATAATAAGCAGGAATCATTTTCTTTATAAGAATTATAACAGCTGTGTTCAAGGATTACTATAAGGATTATAAGGCATAATGCAGGGGGAAAAACACAGTTGTTGATAATTAATTCTAGTTCCTTATAACCCCTTTATGGACAGTTACTTTAGGCTCCTATGTACATAATTGTATAATTTAAAAAGCCAGCCCATTAAAAAAAAAAATTATGACAAAGGACCAATGACTCCAAAAGTAGGCGATGCCATTCTTGAGTGCTTAACCTCAACTGGTTCCAAATATTGCTACCTCGCCCTTCACTGTATTTCCCGGCTTCTAGACTCCTCACTGCCAACAAAGAAAGGATAAGATGTGATATTCAACCTACTTCATCACTGGGTCTGTCTTACATCATCCAATCCATTAGGTTTTCCGTTTATTGCAAGATACTTTTACTATGCTACATAGCTCGAGAAAAACAGATCAGTCTGTAATTTTGCACATGAGAATGTATCACAAAGCATTGTCATTGTAATCTTAACATAGAGAATAATGTTCATGTTTTATTATTGTTAAAGTTATCATTGTTTATATTGCTGTTATATATACATCATGTCTGGGTTCTCTTTGGCATTAGCATATATAAAAAAGAATTCAATCATATGTGCTCTAGACATAGAATTCAGAAAAGTCTAATTTAGCTATGGTTGCTTACCCAAAAAATAAAACTATGAGAAGACATTTTGAGAACAAAATCATGAGTACTGAAACCTCCCCCCCGACACACACTACTGGCTAATCATCCCAGCTAATTAACCACCAGCTGAGCCCACCATGCCTCTCTGAGTTGTTGCAAATTTCTTCTCTGAACAACAAAAAAAAAAGAAACTTGATTTTTTTAAAAATGACACCATCCTTAAACGTAGCTTTACTCTTAAAGGTTAAAAAGCCCAGTGGCTTTTTAAAAGGTATCTGTGCCCCAAATGCTCAGCTAGTGCTATATCCCTGCTTTTCCTCCAGGGGGAGCACAACTTTCACGTATGGTTCAAGGCTTCTTTGTAAAGGGGAAATCAGTGTATATGTTCATGGATTGCCAAAGATCACCAATACTTTAATTTTACAGAAAAGAACACCATGTCCCACATAAGTTACATACTGACCATACACACACTAACCAGAAACAGATCTTGGTGTAGAACCTAGGTGTGAGCACTCTTATTTCCTATTAGACCACACTTAATAGAACAGAACACATCTTCTTACTGTTCATTTCTAATATAATATTATTTTCAAAAGCATAGTTTGGAGAAAGTAAAAATAAATTTTAAGAGTTTTAAAAGTTTTGTTTTATATCCAAAACAGTGATTCCTATCCAAAGTTACTGTTCCTTACAAATGTTTACTTTCTTGTCTTAATATTTTTTTTTTACAGTAAGTCCATTTGAGTAGAAAGGAAAAAGACAAATTTTGGCTAAGAGAAAAAAGGGTCTCACAGAAATTGAACAGACATCGATATTTATTCACCACAGCAATGTAAGACTCTTAGGGGCTGAGGCTATAGCTCAGTGGTAGAGCACTTGCTGAGTATACACAAGGACCTTGGTCACATCCCTAGCACTGGCCCCTGAAAAGGGGGAGGAGAATCTCATTTGATTTCAAAAATTTTTGAGAGGTTCTCTCTCTCTCTTTTTTTAGACTATCCATAGTTCTATTCTACGAGGGACATTTCAGTGCAAAAGCCTCCTGAACAAGGCGAGTTTCCTGCTGGAAACAGTAGTTTGGCTCCACTCTGGCTAGATATAGAATGGTGCACCTTCTAAAAAGCTTGTGCTCAGTTCCACTTCAAAGCTGATTTCTTTGCAAAATATAAATGGAAGAAAACATTCCCTCCTGCCTTCTGACTGAGTTCCCACAGACTGAGGGCAACAAGGGTGACCTCACCGGCTGGGCAGATGAGAAGACAAACCACAGAGCCTATAACAATTTTAAGACAAATAAAACAGTGATTTAACAACAAAATAAGATCTTACCTGCTGAACAGCATCTGGAGTTTTTTTTGGAGTTTCCAAAATAGCAGCTTGAGATTCTGGATAGGACATGAAGCAGACAGTCAACATTTTAAAAGACAGGGAAAGAATAATAAACAGTTTCCTTAGTCAAAAAAATAAAATTTTCAGTAAAATATACCTGCATAAGTACCACAAATACCCAATCTCTTCCAATTATTACACTAATAGATTATGAGAATGCAAAAAGTTTTCAGGATATAACACACATATAATGACAATCATTTTTTTCTTCTGAGTTTATTGGTACTTTTTAAGTATACAGTACAGTTACATTTATCATGGGGATCTTGCACCTTTACATGACAGGTCTTGGTTCTCATTTTTTCCCCATACCCCTGCCAACAATCATTACTTTTAAAAACTGTAATAGTTCTATTCCCTTCTTTGCACATCAACCACAGCTATTTTTCTTGATTGCTAATTTCTGTATTGTGTCAGGACATCCTAACAATAATGGAAGCCACCTCGGTCTTAAGAATGGCATCTCAAAGGTCTTCTGTAAACTACTCACAAATTACCCTCTGGTTTCCAAGACAAGGAAAGAATACTGCTACCAAAAGAAATTAAGTAATAAAGCACTTTATTCCTTCTGTGTTTTTGTCATTTGAGATTCTATGAGATTGCAAAATCATCACGCTGGGAACCCTAAGGGATAACCAAGTGTGGGATTTTTATTTACCTAGAAGATATCTCCTAAATGAAGTCTGTATACAAATTTAAAAACATAAAAATAAAAATAAGCCTTCAGGAATCCCCAGAGTTCCATGGATCCGAATATAAAAGCCACTAATTCTCATCCCTCCTCAGCGTGGTAAGTAAGCAGCCCAAGCCCCGTAGCATAGCAGGTGGCAAGTTGAAAACAAGTGTTTGTGTCTCCTGACTGTCACATTCCTCTCCCTTGCCCGCCTGGCCTGCAGATCAGACAACGGACCCGAGATGCAGCAGTCACTTGCCACAACCATGGCGACAATCCCAATTTAGAAACACTGGCGTTGCCACAATGCCCCAGAAAGTAAAAGACATTTACCTTATAAATAGCATAACAGACTGCGAAGCTACCGTGAGAGTTCTCACTGCGCTCACACGAGTGTCAGTCTCGACACAGGCTCTTGAGCATGGTCTCTTCAGCCCACACTTCCTAATCAACCGCTTCCCCCGTTCCCTGTTTGCTCACTGTGCCCCAGCTATCCTGGCCAGCTTGCCACCCTACCTGGAATGCTCCTCCTCCCCAGTATCCTCAGGACCCACTCCTTGGCCCTACCTTCCCTCTTACGCTAACAAATCTATAGTCTGAATTGACATCAGACTTGAACAAAGTCGAACCTAAATAAAGGTCTTTGACATCAAACCGGTCCACAGTTAATAAAGAAGTAACACTCCTGTTTTCTGGTGTTCTTCACTTCCACATCCTCCCCAACACAGATTGAAGCCTAGTCCTGGATTTATACACATGTAGAAAACTTTCTTTCTCTCTTCTTTCTATTTACACAGCTCAATATGAGCCCAAAGGATCTCCTAGTGGTGCCCTAATAGTTCTTTACATTAATTTTTTTTCTATAGTCCTTGACCTGGTGACCCATATTTTTAAAAAATTCTTAGCGTTTGCTAGAAAGAGTAGGACCAAATATTCTCAACACTCACATTTTACCTCCATTGACCAGATATGATTAAAAAAAAAATACGGTACATTGTCATTTTTTTTAATTTATAAAAAAGATGCATCGCTGTTGGTTCTTACTAAAGTTCTCACACACACACTTCAGAAACACTTGTCCCGTTGTTCTAGCTGCTTTCTAGAGCAGCTCTGGAAGCCCTCTTCCCGGAGCGTCAGTGGATATACGGTCACGGCTCTCTTCATATCCCGAACCAATTCAAGACGTCTGCACACCACGGTCATTTTGACTTTGGGAATGAGTCAGAAGCCCCACGATGCCGGAGTCAGTGAATAAAGTGGGTGAGGACACAGCGTCATGTTTTTGCGAGGCTGCCTCTCCTCTGGATGGCACTGGGTAGCAGCATTCACTGTCTTTTTAAACACATCTTGTAAAGATACACAGAGGACCCCCAGAACTGCTTCAGAAAGTGGCAGGAACGATGGAATAACGTGTTCAAAGCGAGGCAGAGTATTTTCAGGGAGATTAGTAACAATGTATCTTTTACCGTATCATTTTTTTAATTCAAACACGTATGGAATTTTTTAATCACTCCTTCTCATTCAGTATCTTCCAGAGCAGAACTCATTCCCCTCCTCATTCTTGTCAATGCACACTCTTGATTTTCTTGAATCTAAGTGTTGAAACATCTAAGGGAAATTATATATCAAAATAGATTCTTCATAACCATAAACTGGAAAGTAGGAGATTTAGGGGATAAAGAATTTAAGATGAAAGAGATACACAGAGTAACTACTGCAAGATAAAAGGGAAATAAATGAGAACAAAGAAAAGAAAACAATGAAGGAGAAGGAAAATGATAGACAATAAAAGAGAAATGGAGAAAAAAAGTATTGGAGAGAAAAGTATTGGAAGCAAAAAGAATTTTTAAAAAGCAAAAGAATCACAAAAGTGGCGTGCAGTGCTTGAGTACAGAGACACCGGCACACTGGGAGGAAACAGCTGAACAGGAGAGTCTGGGGCAGGTGGACGTGAGAAGCCACTCAGCTCTGATCAACAGAGGCCCCTCAGAGACTGATGCCATCCTTACCGACACCCAGGGGCGCTCTCCAGTGCTGCCTTTACCCCAGTTCTGGGACTCAGTCTCTAGTAGATTTTCATCAACTAAAATGGTTCTTGTTCAAAAAGCAACTAAGAGTGATTCAAAGGTACGTTTAAAACTACCATCTCCTTTACTTAAAAAAAAAAAAAAAAAAAAAAAAAAACTAAGAAATTAGAATGTTTAAAAGAAAAGCTAGGAGCGGAGGGTGTAGTTCAGTGGCACAGTGTCTTCTTAGCATGTGGGCGATGTGGGGTCCAACCCCACCACTGCTCAGAAAAAAGTATTATGAAGCAAAGGAGAAAGCAAACTCCTGGAAAAATAATAAATGTTCTAGTTTTTTAGTTACTTCAGAAAATTCTCAGCATAATCTGAACTCCTAGGTTACACACAATTCCAATTGTTTCAGAAATGATTTTTTTATCATCATGAAATAAGCCTATCACTATAAAAGGAAACATTCTTGGATGTGTTCTATACTATATTTATATCAATGAGATAGGCATATGTAGGATCTCAGCCTCATTGCTAAGAATGCAAATTAAACTGCCCCGTTAAGCATTTACAACATATGCCTTATAAAAATGAATTAAGTGGTCCTGAACAGTTTCACAGTTTAAGTGTTTTGATTAAATACTTTTAAGGATTAGGGAGGTAGCTCAGTGGCAGACTGCCTGTCTAGCATGTGCAGGGACATGGGTTCGATTCCCAGCTCCACAAAAAAAGGTGTGCTTATAAATTATTAAATTATAGCATACAGCAATTTGACTGGAGTCTGGTCAATTTAATTGTAATCAAATCCATTAAACTTAACATGCCTCAGAACAGGCTGCCTTATAAATAAATGGTAGATGTTTTAAATTCTGATATACCATGTTCTTCCACATGTGAAGATGAGCTTTAACATTTCAGTTTTCCACTACAGCACTCTGAAAAAAGAGATCGAAGAGGATATAAGAAAACAGAAAGATATCTCCTGCTCCTGGGTAGGAAGAATCAACATAGTGAAAATGGCCATACTTCCAAAACTGCTATACAGATTCAATGCAATGCCAATTGAAATTCCAACACTATATTTCCAAGAACTAGAAAAAAGAATCCAAAAATTCATTTGGAACCACAAGAGACCTAGAATAGCAAAAGCCATCCTAGGCAACAGACACATGGCAGTGGGTATAACCATTCCCAATTTGAATTTATACTACAAAGCCACTGTGATAAAAATAGCATGGTACTGGCAAAGAAACAGACCTGAGGATCAGTGGAACAGACTGGAAGATACAAAAACAACTCCAGATGTACTCAGCTACCTCATCTTTGACAAAGGAGCTGACCATCCCCACTGGAGGAAAGATAGCCTCTTTAATAAATGGTGTTGGAAAAACTGGATCTCAACCTGCCACAGATTAAAACTAGACCCTTATCTCTCACCATGCACTAAAGTAAAATCCAAGTGGATTAAAGATCTAAACATTAAAACAGAAACACTAGTCTTGCTGAAAGATAAGTTAGGCAGAACTCTTGAAGACACTGGCATAGGAAAAGACTTTATGAACAGATCCTCAGTAGCATGGGAACTAGCAGAAAGAATCAACAACTGGGATCTCATCTTATTAAAAAGCTTCTGCACTGCAAAAGAAACCATCAACAAAACTAAGAGATAACCTACAATGTGGGAAAAAATTTTTGCCAGCTGTTCCTCAGACAAAGGACTACTATCGAGAATATATAAAGAACTCAAAACAATCAAAAATTCCCCAAATACAAAGACCCAATTCAAAAATGGGCATCTGAAATGAACAGACATTTCTCAGACAGAGAAGTAAAAGCAGCAAATAAATACATGAAAAAATGTTCCACACCACTGGTCAGTCAAGAGATGCAGATGAAAACAGCACTGAGATTCCACCTCACCCCACAAAGAATGGCTGCTATCAAGAAATCACACAATAACAAATGTTGGCACAGTTGTGGGGAGAAAGGAAACCTTCTCCATTGTTGGCGGGAGCGCAGACTGGTGCAACCACTATGGAAATCAATATGGAGATACCTCAAAGAGCTGGGACTGGAGGTTCCATTTGACCCAGCCATCCCTCTGCTGGGTATCTTTCCAAAAGAATTAAAAGAATCATATCACAGTGACATATGTGCACCTATGTTTATAGCAGCACAGTTTGTAATAGCTAAAACTTGGAAACAACCCATTTGCCCATCAGTTGGAAACTGGATAAAGAAGATGTGGTTTTTCTATAAAATGGAACACTACTCAGCCATAAAGAATGAGAAATTAGATTCATTCGTAGGAAAACGGATACATATTGAAGATATACTCCTAAGCAAAATAAATAAGTCACACACATGTAAATACCGAATAATTTCTCTGATGTGAAAAGCTATAATAGTACATAAGATCCTAATGAGATAATTGACCATATGAAATAGGAAGAAAAGGGCTAAAGGTATAGGGAAAATGGGAAGGGTAGGGGAAACGTAGTAAGGGGAAAGAAAAAAAAATATGACAAAATTAAAAAATGGAAATAAAGTGTTTGTAAATGGGGAGGGGAGGAGGGGGTGAAGGGAGGGCAGGGGACAAGGGGAAAAAAATGAGAACCAAGACCTATCATGGAAAGGCACAAGATCCCAATAATGAATGTAATTGTACTGTATACCTAAAATGTACCAATACACTCAATAAAAGAAAAAAAAATTTCAGTTTTCCCAAATGGAGTCAACCCTACATCCCACCGAAGATGCAGGAATTACCCAGATAGCTGGAAAATAACTATTTTACCCCTTCTAAAAAAATGTGCATTCTCACACAAAGTAATCTCTGTAGGAAACACAGTCTGTCCATTCTGGAACATTTTACCCTGATGCCGTGGACATTCAGAGCTGTAGATCACGGTCAGCTCACCACTGGTCCTGCACAGAAGCCCTGCACGACCTCAAATGAACAAGTGTTAAAGTATTTGGCCAAAACGTGGAAGCGAGCCAGTGAGACTGTGCTTGGGTTACATCACACAATCTCTGCGTAGGGGCCCTAAGAGTGACTTCTTCGAGATACTAGAGACCAGGAAAATCATACTTTTGTGAGCAGCTGTTGTTTTTAATCTCCTGCATCCTGGAGATGACAGAGAATTGCTCTCGTTTCCCATGTGTGCTATTAACCTAAGGGATAAATCCCAAATTAGCTGTAAAAACTGAAGATCTTTCTGATGTTTCAGGGTGCTAGGTTATCTCAGCTGCGCTTTCCTGCTTCATCCTAAATCCATTCTGGTTTGATCCATTTCCCTTTGTGATCCTTATGGATACCACATACGTGTATAAGCTGTTCAGATGTTCTTGGGACAAATGTAAGTTATTACGCACTCAGACAGCACATAAATATATTTGAGATTTCTAAAGAAAAAATTTCAGCTGTGTTTGTACCAGATCCACACATGTGTGTACATATGTACTTTTTTTGAGTGCTTGAGATTGAACACAGGGCTTTGCATGCATGCTAAGCAAGTACTCTTGACACAACTATACTCCCAGCCCTAACTGTACATATATTTTTTTCTTCTGTTGTTTTCTGTGCCTGGATTGCCTTCCTAAAATCAGTCCCCTGGCAGGGGGCTCGGTTCTGTGGTAGAGCACTTCCCTAGCCTGTAAGAGGTCCCAGATTTGATCCCCAGCATTGAAATCAATCACCTGTTTCATCTCTTGGCCATTTGCATTTCTAAAGTGCAGGACTTGATTTTCCATAGACGACACGAAAATGGGCAAGTCCCTCTTCATATCCATACACTTTGTTCACAGTGTCAACAAATTTGGTAATTCAAGTTAATTACCTCTTTTATTTTGTGACAATCAACTGGACAATCTTGTGAAACTTGGAATTTAAGCCTGAAAGAGGTCCAGGAATTCTTTCAGCTCACACCAAAACACTCCCACCAACCTTGTATTCATATATTGAGCAGATATTTTACATAATGAGATCTTTCCAGTGAAAGATCTTCACTCATTCACTCAAATATTTAAGTATGAGCTATGTGCCAAAAGCTCTTTAAACACTGAAAATCTATAGGAAGACAAGTACACATAAACTGATAAATACAATACATAAATAATTCAAATGGTATTGGCATGAATAAAATGTCATGAGACTCCAGAAAAGAAAACTGTAGGTGGGTAGGTGCATGACGCGACAACAGAAAGTGAAGAGAAGGAAAACAAGACAAAAGGAAGGGTTTTCTTCTTATCCATGTTTCCATCACTGACAGCAATGGAGTGAGTTACCACCTAACATCCGTTTCAGGCAGCCTTACGCTTCCAGGAGGTCACCCACACACCCCTCTGGGGGAACAGTGTCTCCTGCACAGAGACATAGGAGGAAATCAAAGGGTTAATGGGAATCAGCACCCCTTCTGGGACTCACTGGCGAGAAAATGGCCTGAGATTTCACCTTGGCCTCAGCACCATATAAAGCAAGCTCCATTCTCTCATCAGCACATAAAAGTGGAGCAAAAAACTCCACTGTAGAAGGGATTATGGAAAAAATAAAGTGAGATACATGAGAAAGGCCAAAGAGGCAAGCACCACGGATCGGAATTTTCTGGACATGTGGATTAGTAACCAATGTTTCGTATGAAGTGAAGGACATAAAATGGGCAAAAATTCTCAGTTTTCAAGATGAACCCAAAAGCATTTCTTCTTCATAAGGAAAGAAAAAAAATCATTGAGCTCTTTTTTAAAACTGTAAGGGGCCATATGTTGCACTTAGCCATTGATCATTCTGTCACTTAATAATGGATAGCCATCAGTTAAGTACACCATTAATAATTACATCATCAAAGTTTCCAACTGATAAAAGACAACATTAGTCTGTCTGCAAGGTTTTCTCTGCAATACTGGCAATCTTCCTCTGGGAACTGACTGACTAGAAGAGAGAATGCTGTGGCTCCTTGGGAACCAGGCTGAGCACAGAAAGGTCCTTCCAAATTCGTGCCATGAGGCCACAGCAGGGGAATTCCAGAAAACACCTTTGATCTCTTTGGACAGAGAATGCGCTCTATGCCGGCTGGGGTGGAGAACAGATCAACTAGAGAAAAACAATGCACTAAAGTGAATTACTTTCGACTTACCTACATCATCCTCTTCAAGAATGCATATTTTAAAAAGAGACAAGTTAGTGTATTAAAAATTACTTGTTCTGGCATTTTTCAAGCTTCATCACATAACAAAGAAAAAGTCTCACGTCCAAAGTTCAGATGATTTTTCAAACAACTCTGAATTAAGTGCTCTTCCAGTATATATGACCAGTAACATAGTATGTTTCGCATCTTTTTTAAAGTGCCCTAAATTTTAGAGTGTGATATATAATATTTCAGTTAGAAAAGTTGAGAAAGACACGTTAGGGAATAAAAATCACCACAATATCATCAAAATGATGCAAAATTGCTCACAGGATATGAACAATTGTTAATAGGGCTCTCAATGAAAGTGGTTAATTCTACTACATCTATGCCTATGAACACCTCAATAAACTTTTAATAAATAATGTGTATATACAGGTCAATACATTTAGTTATACGCATTTTCTTATAAAACTAAAAACACTTTTACTTATTTGCTTTACTTTCAGGTGCTATTCAGTTAGAACCCCCTTATCTCTGAAGATCGAGGAACTATCTTTGGAATCTTGATTAACTGCTCTGTGAGTGTTAAACGGTCCTATGCAGAACAAGGGTTCTATATCCTCTATCTCATTTTCTGTTCACCTCAGGAAGTAGAGCTCACCTAGTAAATGCTAAGCACTGTTTCAAAAGTACTAGACATTGTAAAGGGACACACAGAGCTGAAGTTAGGCTCTCACATCCAGTGCACTGGTGGAGAACATAGGAATAAGTGTATCTCCCTCTCCCCAAGAGACTAGGATGAAAACAGGAAGATGGGCTGGGCCTGGCTAACCTTTACACTATGGGTCACTGCTGATTTTAAAAGAACTTATAAGAAAGATAATAACATAAATACAGTGGAACCTCAAGTTGTGAGTGGCCTGACACACAAACAACTTGAGTTGCCACCAGGATTTTAATTTTAACTTATGAACAAAGTCTTGAGTTATGACCCAAATGTTGGCCACTTGTACTTCCAGATGGTCCTCAGGACAGATTTAACCCTTAAAGAGTTCTGGAAGGAACATTACAGCATCCTTTCCTGCGTGGGGTTCATTGGAAATCTTGGGCAGTGTCTCTCTAAGGACACTGAGATCTGCCTGTGTACACAAAAGAAACTTTGAAGGCTTTGTAGAGGAGCCTGAGCCTTCAGTTGACCAACTTGAGTTACAACTGCTCTCAGCACTGAATTGAGTTCATGAACCAAGAATCCACTGTAATTATAGTAATAACAGCAAACACACTGAGTATGGCACTGCATTCCACATTCAATACCTTTTATGAACCCATAAAACCCTCACAATAGCCCTGTAGTGGTATTCTCATCACTGTTTTATAGGTAACTAAATAGAGTACAGTATTTAGGAAATTTCCTAAAGTCACAAAGTTGGCAAGTGGCAGCGTCCAAGCTCCATGCTACTATGTGATTCTTCTTTACTACAACTCCGAATTAAGTTTCTGTGACTTTCTTTCAATAAGCCAATGAGGGGAGAGCACAGAGTTCAAATCCGTAACTCTATGCCCGTGCTACCACTTACAAAAATCTGCTGTGATGAGATCAGTAAACGACGGTGATGCCCTTCTAGTTACTCTTCACTCATAGATCAGGTGTCAGAGTTCGTCATCAGTCCACCAAGAGAAAATTAGAATTTATGGTGTCAAAATGAAGACAAGCAAGGCATACAGCAACCAAATTCCATGAGGCATTGTTACATTAAATTGAACCTCAATTCTGCATGACAAGATACAATGTTGCCCCAGAACCAGGCTTGGAGATCATCGCTCTACTGAGCTCCTACAAATACAGAGGATGCTAATCACGTGTAATCTTCCCATCCAATAGCACAAAATACTTTAAGACAAGAAAAAGAACCCAGAGAAAAAGACAAAAAGAAAAATTTTAAAGAAAAAAGATTACATCTGAATTTTGTATGTTTTAAAGTTATTTAAACCTGACAGTTAAGAAAAGTTTTATCTGGCTACTTCCAGTTATCTATGATGGTAAGGACCATGATTAAGAAAAGCCAGAGGAAGCAGTAAGTGAGGACATTCAGAGAAAATAGGCCAGGGGCAGAAACGGCTCTTTAGGGCCATCTCAGCTCAAAAAGGAGGTGGAGCTTTAGCTTTCAGTAACGGCTCTAGCTGGATGTGCGAAGGCAGGAACACTCAAACCTCAGTGTACGCAGCAGTTGCCAGAGAAATCCAGGGTCCTGTGCCCACCATTCAAACTCAGCAACCTCAAAAGCGAGGAATAAAAACCTTCAGCTTTGTAAGACTCCCAGTGGGCATCACAGACACAGACCACGCTGCACGCTCTCAGAGCTCTGGCTGTCCAGACTCCTACCTGTCTCGGCGTCCTTAGGCTCACGCTCTTCCTCTGGAGATCTTGATGCCGGCCACACTGAGGGGACCCGCCGGGGAAACTGCCCTTCTGTGTAATCCAGGGCGTGTGTGGGTTGGCTGACTGCAGCCCAGGTGTAAAGCTGATCTTGCTAAATGTGAAAATTAAAAATTAATTCAGTTGTAAGAAAAAAAAGACTGATAAATTACAAAATCATTTCTATGTAAATTGCATATATATGCATAAAACACAAACATTAAAACAGTATCTTATACCATTCGGTGTAGATTCATAAGACACCCATTCTTTCACACAGTCGTTTCATTCTGAAATAACCACACTTGTGTCAACTTCTTTTTAACAGTAAAGTCGAAGTCTCTTTCTTTGGATGGAGAGGCTACACAGGCCTGCAAAGAATTAAAAGACAAAACACTCCAGCCACCTGGAGGATTCCTTGACCTGGAATCTCGCATTCATTTGAATGAGACAGACCACTGCTTTATACTAAGGGGAAAAACAGAGCACAAGCCGTGGGGACAGTGGCCGCTTCTTCCTTCAACAGCAAATGGCCCCACTTAACACGGGCTGGGTTGGAAACTGTTTGGGAGAGAAGCTGCAAGAATAAAGACATTAGACCTTCTGGCAAAGACAGGCCTTGCTGGCTGGAGGTTGACAGAACTTGGACGGGATGAGGAGACTGCGTCATACCTAGTGTCAGGAGATAAACGAAATCTCACCAAGGAGGCCACTTTGATGCCTGAAAATACCATGAGAACTGTTCACTAGGACTTCAGAATAATGACACGTTGAGCCATTTTGGGGTGCACATGCAAGTCCTATATTCTCTTATTGACATTTTCATCACTCACGAATATTTCCCTAATACTTTTTGATCAGCATCAAGAAAGCAAAGAGAATACCAGTATATCAGAAATGAAAAAACTGAAAACAAAAACATATAATTATCGCCAGGTTAAGACTATAAAGTAAATGAGTTAACTAATGGAAAGATACTAGATTTCTGTAATTTGTTCAATAACTTAATAAATTGATAACACAGTCTTTCTTGTCAAAAGTAAAACATAATGTATAGACCAGTTAGCTTAAACTTTATGTTGATGGACAATCACTGGCCCTCCCCGTGAACTCAGGCTGCTGGTCAGGACCGAATCAGAAAGGCCCACATTTCAGATCTGGCTAAGCATTTTCAGCTGTTCATACCACGTTCAGTTATGCATAACTTGGCCAACACCAGAAGCTTAATTGTTCCCCAACTGAGATCAGAAGGTTTTTCATTGTTGAAATCGGTGCTTTGTTGAATAGGATAAAGGTTAAACATGAGCTCTTATTGGCGAAACTGGCCTGGCTGATACATCAGCAAATATCCCCACAACTCAAAACAGTTAAGACTTCAGCAAGAACTTGTCCCAAAGGCAGGCTCCCTGGCGGTGCTACACCCAGCTCCAAGTTTAGGAAGGCAGCTCCTTGCTGAGTGCCAGCAATGAGGCACAGAACGCTGCCTGCTCCATGTCTGTATCACATGAATTTTTATGGAAGGCGTGGTCAATCACCTACCCAGGTAGCAAGCTTGATACATGCTCAACTCTCCGGAGGCCTTGTGTAGACTCTAGTGTGCATTCTAGTGCCTGCTTAATAAAGGTCTCTGGCAAAATTTTAAGATTTGCTTTCATTAAAATACAGTAAATTCTTAGACGAAAATTACTTCCAAGTGAGTCACAAGATCTAAAATCTAAAACTATAAAGCTCTTAGAAGAAGAGAACAAGAGGAAAGCTTCATGACAGGGAATTTAGCCATATCTTAAACATAACAGCAGCACAGGCAACAAACGTAAAAACTAAATAAATAAACCAGACTACACCAAAATCTATATGTCACAATCTGAGTGGCATAAAGATTCCCTGGGCTCACTATATGTAAAAAACAAGTTACTTAAAACAGCTTTTTCCTCATCTTTTTCCAAGTTTATAAATAATAATTCCCAAAAAAGATATATAAATCACATATAGCTTATTTAATTATACATTTATTGTTGTATAGAATGAACCGATACTCAAAGTTAGGCATTCTAAGAATGCCTCACTGAAATTTTTATAGCTAAGGTGAGGATTTGGCTACCACCTTAACATATTTCAGATCAGGGCCGGGGATTTAGCTCAGTGGTGCCGCTGCCTGCCTCACAAGTGCAAGGTCCTCAGTTCGATCCCCAGTACCCCCAAAAAATACACTAGGATCAACAACTTCCTGGTACTACCACGGAGAGAATCTTTTGTAGTTCACTAATGTGTATATTAATGTAGAGTCTAAATTACTGTCTGACAGGAGTTGTGGCCACTCCCATCTATGATGACCCATAAGTGAATGGAGGTACCATGTCCATCTGCACGGGAATAGCTCTTAGTTGGGTAACTTGTTTTTTATAAGATTCTATCTCACCACTTTTCTTGCATTGTCCACGAGCCCACTAGACCCACGTCTAAGTGGCAAAAGATGGCAGCCATATCTCAGAAATTCCAGGAAGCACAATCCCCTAGTAGATAACAAAAGCCTGCATGAGAAAAAAGAGTACAAAAAATAATTGCCTCCAAGTACTCAATTCTTTGATTTCTTCACAGGTACTTCTAAATTGACCTTTGGATTGCATTATGTGAAGCCCCTCTCAGGCCAGCACAGGGCACTACCTCTTGTCATACTGATTCATACCAATCGGCTTCAGCCAAACTGTGCTTGGCTGTGGCCTCTGAGCCTGCCCAGTCCATGGAAGAAGACCACCAAAAACACCCACCTTCTTACAGAATGTTTTCCATAGGAGGGCTATAAAGATACATTCATTTCCGATGTTAGAATTTCACACCTCTGCCTGAAGAATTCAAACAGATGGTTGGCATTTTAGTGTGTGTGTGTGTGTGCACATGCACACGCATGTGTATTTTCATCTTAAGACAACATGAATTGTGTTGATCAGAGTCGCTTTTCATACGGCTATCGGAAAACTTGAAATAAGTATGTGGCCTACATGTCACATATGTTGGGGTTCCCAAATATATGTTTTTCCTCTTTTTTTTCTTTAACGTTTTCTCTGACAGCATATTTTTATTGCTTTTATTGTATCTTCTTACTAATCTTTGGAATATGTGTGAATAACGACTATCACTATTAGGAAAAGTATATGAAGTCCATTTGGTTTATTGATTTTAACTTATTGAATCATTTAAAAGATGAAAGACAATAAAATAACTTTACTGACAGTAGACTGAGTTGAACTCATAATACTTTGGTTTATGTTTATCATTTAATTAAAGAATTATGACAACTCCACGGAACTAGTTTGAGGTGGGGAAAATAAAAACAGCAATAACTAATCAGAACTTTAGCAACAGCCCCTGCAGTGTCCGTTATTCCCTACTCTTCGAATGTTTTATGTAACTGTAACCACGGTTCACATGCTTTTGATAACAACATATAGATTTCTAAATAACTGCATCATCCTCACACCTTTAATTTATATTTCTGCTACAATCTTCACACACTCAACAGTGTGTAAAATATCACCAGTTAAGCAGTGCTGATTAGAATACATGAACGCAATCACCCAAAGCATCTCTAGCTCACTTTAAAAGAATTCTAAAACTAGAAGAGTATTATTTAAATGATAAGCACAAGAGAAAAATAAAATAACTTCAAAAAGACCAAATTCCAGGAGGAGCTGGGGTCTCTGGAATGTTTTAGGTTAACAAAAAGGTGTTTTCTTGGTTGTGTTCAAAAGAAGCACTAATATCGCTACCAGTGAGACTGTAAATTTTCTTGAGAGAAATATTTAGCATCAAAAGAAATTGAAAACTTATCTTTTTTGAAACAATTCTTACAGAAGTTTTCCCTAAAGGAAAAGTAAAAACAAAACAGTGAATGAAATAAAAATAAAACAGCAAGAATAGTCATGTATTAGAATATATTTATTCCAGTGTTACATTCAAAAAATTTTTTGAAAAATATAAATATGAATAAAAATAATACTATGTACATATGGTGGGGTAATCAAAAGCCTTTAAAATTACATCTCTTTGGCAGAGCAAAATGGCAGCTGGGTAACCCAGTGCTTATCTTCCCCAGACACATCAATCTGAAGAGGTGACCACGTACCAAACCACCACCATCCCAGGAGCAAAGAAAGCCCGGTTAGAGACCGCACTGCCTGAGTTTAGTGTTGGGTTGGGAAGGGGGCGTCTTCATGAGGAGGAAAGAAAGAATTAAGAAACTAAAGAACGAGTTACACATATAATTATTAAGAATTCAAATGTGGCATTAAATAGCTCAGTTTTTAAGAGGTGCTGCATGGAATGGAAGTACTTAGATTAGCAATATTCAGCCTGTCATTCTATCACTCAGCCACTGCAAGAACATGGATTTGTATAAGAGATGTAGGAGAGACCAGGGGAAAGTTAATTGTGAATCAATCAGGCACAAAATATGGGATTGTTATACTGGGTCAGTGATGCCCTCCTCACAAGAGGGTCTGAGAAGTACCCTGGGAGAACCTTTTAGCAGGTAAGATTAAATTTGGAGACAGGGGATGAGGAGTTATGTGATTTTTTTTTTAAGAAAAGAAACTTGACCTATATTTAGAAGTTCATTTCCATTCAAGAGACATATGAATTGTTGTTTGACCTTGATGAAAAAAGAACAAAAATCCCACTCAAGTCTAAATGTCTCTTTCATAATTAGACATTAATGAGAAAACATATCTAAGCAACCTTGTGCTATTAATAAATTTTATAACATCAGTAATGTGTTGAGCATTCCCCCAGGGAAGGTATCTGATTTACCCAAGGTCATATAAATCCTGCAAAACAAAGCATCGTTTTCCTATAACTGATTAAGCATACAGGCTTTCCTGCATTAGAAGGTTGGCTTTATACTCTGGAGTCTTGAAAAATCATGTTTTTTTTAAAAAAATTCAAACTGAATTTAACTTGGCATCCTGACTGAATTAAATATTGAAAGTATCTTTTAGAATTATCTGCTGAAAGAAAAAAATCAAACGAGAAAGGCAAGATCATATGGCAGTTAAAGAATACTGGTGTTAAAGAAAATTAACTTTAAACCCCAGATCCTACTCTTAATCTTAAACAAGTTAATTAATCTCTCTGAAACCCAATTTTCCTTATGTAACGTGGGATATTATGAGACAACTTTTGCAAATATGGTGCCTCGATTATATAGTATATGTTCCATAAATAATACCAGCCACGGTTATTAATGTTATTAAGAGCACTACTGATTTTACTTTTAAATAATCCAGACCAGAAGTTTGTGTCTTTTTATTACACTACTTCTAAAATAAGTGAAAATAAATCAAACAGGAGAGTAGTACACAGCCATTACCAAAGCTATTATTTCTCAGTGACTGAGATTCCAAGGAAAACTTGAACTAATTGTGAGTAAGAAAGTGTTGGAACTGAAGTCATTATACTCCCACAGATTGCTTACCCTGCACACGAACTTCAGTTCTCCAGAGGAAACTATGAGCATCTATTCATGCCAAGGAAACTAGGAAATAATATCACTAGTTATAAACATTTCTACAGCTTCAGGAGATGGAAATATACTACACCACTACCAAGGAACAATTATTTGCCATTTAAATAAGTAATGAATCCTGTCAGGTAGATCTATTGCTTTATAAAATTAGCAGTTAAATGTCTTTTTCCACACACACAAAAAAAGTTTTTATTTACTTTCTTTTTTTTTTTAATTTCAGAAAGTACAATTAAGAGTTTAAAACAGCAAGGCATGGTGGCACATGCCTGTAATCCCAGCACTCAGGAGAACTCCTCAAGTTCGAGGCCGGCCTGGACTACATAGCAGACTCTGTCTCAAAAAAAAAACCAAAAAAAACAAAAAGAGTAAATAAACTTCAAAAATTAGTGATTCTATTATTATCCACTCTTCTTAATGATTTAAAAAGTTTGTTCAAGTATCGATATAAATCTTTTGTTGTTGTTCTTTTTAAAACTTAGTTTTCTTGTCTTTCCTATTATTCAACTGATTACATGTACTAATCTAACAATCTAAAATACCTCACTAACCTGTAGATGTTAAATACCACTCCTTCTTGGTCAATGCATTTCGTTTTATCTTGTCAGGACGTAGGTCCTAACAGACCTTTTCCATTTTTCATGAGGCCCTCCCACCACAAAGTAGGTTCCGTCTCCCCTACCATCCTGGGACCAACCCAGATCTCCAGCCAGGCAGCTACAGTCTGTTCGAATTCAGCTGTGGAAGGTAGTCTTTAGAAATTCCTCCTAGGAAGCATGTTCGCTGTCTCCGTTAGAGAGACTAAAACCTGCAGTTCCTGCCTCCTCCCACACCATTACCAGGAGCAGTTTCCTGACTCAGCATCCTTCTTCTCTCTTCCTTCAGAAATGCAGCATGACCAACAGGGATGGGTTAGAACAAAACTCCTCTGCAGACATTCCTTTTGAGCAGGTACTCAATACATGTTTAGGTATCCTAAAAGAAATTTTTCTAAATCAAGAATGACTTGGAATTTAAACAATTAGTTTTTTGATCTGTTTCCATATATCCCTCAGTAACACATATTTATAAGACTCCCAAGTTTTAGGTACCATTAAAAAAAGTTAAGGCATCTAATTGACTTAGATACACCAGTATACAGACAGCCTTTTTCTATGAAGTAACTAAGCAGTTCTTTTATGGACTAACAAATTGCAAACTGTTCATCAAAACTTTTGAAAATATGAAATATCAAAAAGTATTTCTCAAAATAGTACCCATTCAGTCTGTTGAAATAAAGGTCTTGATCTTTGACAAACCCATACCTCCTAAATCCATTCAGTCACCAAAACCAATCCTACCCACACAGCAGGTTTGGCTCTAGAACTCCCCTCCTCATTCACTGCAACCCTTTGGGCTCTCGGGCTTCATTTAAAGATTTCAGTGATCTCTTATAGTCCAGGCTTCCCTCAGCTTCCCTTCCACCCTGAAAAAAAGACATCTTCATCAAAGACAAAGATGAGCCTGTTCATTTCTTAGTAAAGTTCTAAGACCAGTCGTGATTCAGAGGTGGAACTAGGACTGCTGCAGAGCAGCTGAAGATGCCCGCAGGGATGCCCATCTGTTCGTCCCTGTCTCCTTCCATTCTTTCTTCACAATCACCCTTTTTTCTGCCACCGGGATGGTTTGTCATACCCTGAATGTGTTTCGATCTTTCAGAGCTCCAGGACTCTTGAGGCAGAGGTCAGTTCTCTTCCCCCAAACAACTTGCCTTTTCCAACTTGCAAACTCCTATTCAACCTTTAAGAGCAGGATGAAATGCCATCTTTCAAAAGCGAGGCCCTTCCTCCCCGGCAGAATTAACTACTGTGTTCCACAGTAGTTTGCAGTATCTGTACCAGCACCTCTTCTGTTTGAACTCACACATTTTCTGTCTGCTCCCCAGACCTCAACTAAAATATAAGCTCTCTTAAGACCAGGACAAACTATTATTCTTAAATGGGAAAGTGCTGTACACGTGCCCATTTATTGAATTCTCTATCTGTTAGCTTTATCACAATCTAATAAAAGGTGTGTGAAACTCAACTTGTGGGATTTAATCATAGCTCCATCTTCTTCTAGAAATTTATCTGTGTAACCCTGGTTTCCATGTCCATAAAAAAAAAAATGCAACCAGTTCAAGAAATGAAATGCTTTTTGAGGACCAAAGGAGACTAAACGAGATAATAGTATATGAATTCTGTCAGGTTGGCATGAACATAAAAACTAAATCAAGGATAAAATGGAGCTAGGCATTCCGTGTGGGTCATTCTACCAGCCCCTTTAGAAATGACCTAGAAAACATCACTAACTCTCCATGTCACCACCTAGGAACCAAGGCTCATTCAAAATACGTGAGCTGTTGACTGCTGCATGATAAGTACAAAGCAAATCCAAGACTCAAACCCATGTGGGGATTCTACCATATACCCCATAACATTCTCTTCTTAAGTGCCTGATGCTTTCTCTGATCCTCACCAAAATCCCTTCCACTTTCCTTATTGTACAGATGGAATGAACTAAAACATTTACTCAAAATTATACACCTCCAGGGTAAGACAGAACTCAAATCCAGGTATGTCTAAGCTTAAAATCCAAAGTTTTTTGGTCAAAATCCCATGGGTTACTATAAAAGGTATAAACAGACTTGAAAATAGAGAATAAAGTGTGCCTCAGGAAAGGTACCCATGTTGCCAAAATAAGATCCCCCTTGGGGAGGGTTATGAGGAAAATGTTCCTGGAAAAAAAGAGGCATTGTAACTATTTTAAAGAAAAATTTAAAATTAAAAATATTTAAAAACTACTATACTAAAAGCCAAAATCATGAAGGAAGAGCTTTTAGAAAAGCAGAGAAAAATCATCAAATCAGGGACAAAGATTTATGGGACGGGCTGAGGGCAGTGGAATAGTGTACCTGTCCATCAGGATGAATAGGGAAATAAAACAGGAGAGGTGCGGAGTATGAAGCACCTCAAATGAAGTCATGTATTTAATCAGAGGTAGGCATCGTGGCACATTTCTGTGATCCCAGCTACCTGAGAGGCTGAGGCAAGAGGATCACTCGTCCAGGAGTTCAGGGTTAACATGGGCAACATAGCAAGACAACATATCTGATCAAAAAGAAAAAAAAAAAAGCAGGAACAGAGAGCTCTCAAAGTTTGAGAATTAAAGTGAAATAAATCTCACTTGGTCAGTGCAAAAATGTAAAACAATGAGCAGGCGAGTAGGGTGATGAATGCAGGCAAGAGGCCTTCGGCAGAGTGGTGGTAGTGGTTCTAAGGGCTTGACAGAGAGGCCCTCCAAGCAGCTGAGGACCTGGGTGAGAGAGCCAACAAGGCAGACAACAGAATGGCAATACCACTCCAAGGACGTGGGACCACTGGAGGACATTTTTCAAAGGAGTTCGCTTCAGATACAGTGGATGTGAGAAGCCGATGAAACACTAAGCTGGAGATGGTCAACAGGTGGACAGAGATGTACAGACAGAGCTTGGAAACGTGGCTGGAGGTAGGACTCTGCATACACATGTGAATGCATGCACCTATGTGTGCAGAAAGCTAAAGGGACAGGAGGGAGGAGAAATTAAGGATTTTACAGTGGGAAACCACTACATTTCAGTAGCAAGCAAAAGGAAGGAGGGAAAAAATGTGTTTTGTAGAAATCTAAGCAATGAAGAGTTTTTAGTAAGCACTGATTAACTGCCTCAAATATTACCAGAAGTAAGAGAAATTCTCAAAACTCAGGGAACATATATATCTTTGCAGGAATAGCTTAAATACAATAATGGGACAAGATATTAAATAGCAAGCTTCAAATAACTGAAGGAAAACTGAAATAACTTCTCCAGAAATTTTGCAAGAAGAGGTCAACATAAAACGAAATTGAGGAAATTCATATAAAACTATCACAGACAGCTAAGTTAAGGTAGAAATATTCTAGGCAGTCTGACAGGGCCAGGCCCTCCAGGAAGTTAGTGCAGAAGATGAAAACTCATTACAGCTGTGGCTGGAGACAAATCTGTTGAAGGCCAGGGCTCAGGATAAAGACAGCCTGATCAGAACTCCATGCCGTCCCCAGGGATAAGCAATAAATTGATTATACTATAATTGGCATCACCTGGTTCACTAAAGTCTCGACAGACATCAGTCACCCAGGTAAGTGACCAAAACCTTCTGATCCATCCCTTCCTAAGAAGATCCTTGTTCCTTCAATGTACACTTGCTGTATGACCTGCTTCCCCATTGGATCAGTTACCTAAGCAGCTATACGTATCATCTTATTGGTGGATCATAGTTTTCTCCCACACTGTACCCATTGTGATTTTTTTAATCCACTCTGTCATTTTGCTCTATAAAACTTCTTTTAAGAAGTGGACTCTCTGGTAACCCACTTTCAGGTTCCCTCCTGACTCTCAGGAGCTGTCTCAATGAAGTTTTCCTGCTCTTAACCTCTGTGGGTCCTTAGAATTCACTCTTCAATTTTGGGAAACATGAATTCGGCATATCTGACATCTAGCAGGTTGGGAGTTACATTTATTCCCCCTATATCAAAACTATAAAGGTCCCAGCTCAGAGTGGGTGGGCTGCGTCGTTGTTGAGAGGAAGACTGAAAGGTGCTGAAAAGAGGGAAAGGCTCAGAGCAGGCAGCAATGGTGCAGAACAAACGCCCGCTAAGCATAAGGAATAAGCAGATGGCATAGACAGGGCCCCTGGAAAGTCGGGTGTGTTTCATTGTCACCATCTTTCGGCTTTTTCCACCAATCCCTGACAGCTCTGAGTAAGAAAGTGGGAGGTCCTGAGAAGCCATGTAGACTCTAAGGGAGGTCAGGAGGCTGAGGATAGCAGAAGAGTAGCAGCTTCACTCTTCCCAGTTCTGCTTAGTAGAGTAGCAAGGGTTCCAGAAGCAGAATCTCAGAAATTGGTATTCTAGCAAGACACTAGTTCCTAGGGAAGCTGTCTGCCGAACGCTCCAGCTCATATCACACGTAGGTACATGCAACAGGGCCACTGTGCCCAGCAATATCTGACGAGCCCTGGAAGAGAAGGGCCTGGCATGAAGTTGTTCTGTGACAACTACGGGAACAAATCTGGAAACAGAAGTAAAGGGTCAAGTATTTAGAAGCTGCCCATCACATAGACACACCCCTCCCGACTCTCCATCAAGGTCAAAGAGAGGGGAGGGGAAGGGAGAAGGCAGAAAGGTTTGCAGAGGAGTGGAGAGTTCAAAAATCTATGATACTACAAAAGGAAACCAATTCTGAGTTAAGGAAAGCAATGAAAAAAACTGGCAGGGGTGTGGCAGTAGGGCAGGGGCCAGGCTGCCGGGGACCCACCCCAGGGCCTCAAGCATTCAGTCACTGGCCCATATTATTAAAAATGCATTCATAGTATCAAAGGGGCCAAGAGAAGAGTACATAGGTTGAGACTGGAATTAAAGAGGCTAGAGTATTCGGACTAGAGGGAAAGTCAATGTACAAACTGTAAACATCAGAGCCCACAAAGGTATCCACCCACAAGAAGAAACAGGAAAAGTGCTGTTGGCCATTAGCTGGACTCTGAGCCACGTGCCTTTAATCCCAGCTCAGCAGGCTGAAGCAGGAGGATTACAAGGCCAAGGCCAGCCTGGGCAACTTATCAAGAACCTCAAACTAAAATAATGGCTATAAAAATAGGGATGTATGTAGCTCAGTACTAGAGCATATGCTTTGCATACATGAGGCCCTGGATACAATGTCCAATACCATGAAACAAGAAATTAAGTTACATTAAATAAAAGGTCACATAATCATTCATATAAAATTTACAGGATAAGCCGAGTGCAGTGCAGGAGGATTGCAAGTTCAAGGTCAGCCTACACAGAGTAGAAAAACCCCTTTTTAAAAAAAGAACAAAAGGAGAAGAGAGAAAAGAACAGCATTGTTAGTGGGGGTTTATGGGGAAACATGGCACTTATTGGGCAGTCCTTCGGCCCTTCCCCTGGTGCTGAACACAGCTCTGCGTGGTGGGAGATGCACCCTTTCCGTAACTAAGCCTTAGAATTAGATAGTGGCAAGTGGCAAGCTGGGGTCGGGGTGGGGGATATTGAAATGCCTATGATGAATATTTTCCTAACCAAAATGAAACACAATCAGAAACTGCATTCACAATTTTGTGAGACCCCCTCCCCAATCCTCAAAATCCAGACTTCACACCCATAGCTAACATTTCTCAAAGGTGTTCGCTGAAGGTGAGGTTTATCAGTCTGTTCCAGGAAAACACATACCAAGCAGAACTAACACATATAATAAAGATGAGGCCTGTTGGCTCTCTTCTCACAGAAAGAGAAACTAAAATAAAACACGGCCTGAAAATTTGTCAGCAACCACTTATAACACGGGAAGCAAGCTGGAAGTGAGACCGAGATCTGTGGTAGGCTCTGCTACTTACAGACTAGTATTCCTCATTGGTGCTTAGACAGGGAATAGAGTCAACAGCTGGGATGTGATAGCATTCTGGACAGACCTAATATACAAAATTAAGTCTGCCTTCACATGCAGTACTTTGATCCACTGAGCTCAAATATATATAAAAGAAATAAACTGTGAAAACATTAGTTCTAAAGACCCCCAACATTAGCAAAACGTTGCTTCTACCACTTGTTATTTTGTCTCAGGGATAAAGCAAAGGCTCCTCTTGGAGCTTGTCCCTTTGCACATACTTGTGAAATGCTAACACATTTGTATTCGTGGCCTGTAATGATTATCCTAAACAGACTCAAAGACTCCTGCATAATAGGCTGGTGCTTAAAGCAGCATTTTGGAGTTTAACAAAGACTTACATTTGAATCATTTCTCTAATTATTACGACCAGTCTCCTTCTCTCTAAAATGACAATATCTGCATGGGGTGCTGTAAGAAGGTCACTTCATCCCTAGTAATGTAAGAGCTCAAAACTGGTGACTACTGCTACTAAAATGGTCAGTAGGAGTCATCAGTTTGACCTTAAGCAGTGAGTCCCCATAGTTAACTGTTTAGAAATAAGGCCAATTCTCATCACCTACCTCCAAACTCTTTTCGTGGATTATAGGGTAAATTATGATTAAATGACCTTAAAGATCTCATCCAATAAGGTTGTGAGCAAGACATGCCTTCCCTGTGACCTCTGCTTCGCATTAGCAAGACCTTTTCTCATGTTTGAAGACAGTTTCTTGTTTATAGCTAAGGAGAATATGGATGGTTCATTAATAATCCTTTTAGCATGGAGTACAAAAGAGACCAGCCAGTTTCTATCCACACTACTCTCTATGACTATGATTGATGGACAGCTGAACTCCAATTTCCAGCAGTCCATCATATCGGTCAGTGTTTGTGACCTTTGGTATCTTGACATATGCTCCTGTACCATTTTGTGCAAGTCTTTAAGCATGAAAAAAGATTTCAGTAAGGGTTAATTCTTTAGAATTTTTAACTACTTTACTTAAAAAAAGTGTGTTATATCAAACATGGAGTACACATCAGAAAAGGGAAAATAAACTTCTTCATCAGCATTAGAATTTATACACATCAGGCTATTTAGTATCATTAACTATAACTCATACCTGTTTTCCTCTGTACTTGGGGAAAAGAAAACCACAAATTTTCTTCAGCAATCTGTAGATCTTCCATTTCTCTACAACTTAAAAAATTTACCTAAATGAAACTACTTTTTATATTAAAAATAAAAGCTACTACAACTATTTTCCATTGACTGTATTTTACAGAATAAAAATTTTAAATGTTTTCTAACAACCCTGTGAATTGGAAAACAATATTGAGAAGTCACTTGAAGTGACCAGCAGAGGGCAGAGCTGATTATTTGCTATTCAATTCCTGAGGGTGATTGAGAAGAAATTTCCAAAATGAGGCTGTTCTATTTTTGAGAGAAATTTAGCACCTCAGTTAATATACTGGTAAGCTTTAAGAAAGGCCAAGAAGAAATGTCAACCTAATATTCTCTTCAGAGCAAACTGAGGAAATAAGAATGAATATTGAAATAAAATAACAATGTTGAACGCAATAAATAAATGAAATAATGTAAGATTAGTAGTTTCTCATTTTATACAAACACACAAGGTACAATTAAAGAAATACTTAGTATTTATGATATAAGTGCAAATAAAAGTATGCAAATCTATAATTGTATCTGTATGTATATTTCACAATATTATAATCTGAAACATGTACTCTATAAGACAAGATTATTACAAATTTTTAAAATATTTCTAGGGTTGTCTGAAATAGATACATAAACTGTTATTTTATTATCAATCTTAATATGCCATAACTTCAATGTTTCACAATACTTTGTATTGCAATAGTAAATTCTGATAAATAAACAGAGGAAGATGAAGCAGAAAAACCTCAGGGGCTACGCCTATGATTACAATAAATACTGAAAAAGATGAAGCTCAATACACTTTTGTTTAAAAATAGGATTTTTACTCAGTTATGTTTGCTGGTCTAAAATCTACATGTTACAACTCATGTTTTCTTTTATTTTCTTCAAATAAGAATTATGAAAGAGTTATTAAAGTTCTTGTAAGAAATGAAAAGCAGCATTAATTCTACCAAAGACTCTGCTTAACAACCTGGAGACCATCTCGTGATCTCTCTCTCTCTCCTCAGTGCTGAGCAGTTTCTCAGTTACAGACAAGAAGTTGACCAAAGCCTTGACGAGCAATCCAGAAAAAAACATTCCATCATCAAGCTTAGTCAGAGGGCAGCATCTCTCCTCAATTCGATTACTACTCTTGAGAACTGAAAGGTGGAACCTCTTTTGCATTAAAGGGAAAAATCAAGGACAGTGCCCACCTAACAGGAAGCAATATTCAAAAACCAGCTACTGTTATCATTTCACTGTAGTGTTTAAAGTACAGTCGTCTGTCCTTGTTTTCATGAAGATCTCTCAGGCTGTTCCTGTAACACTAAGCTTCCCCTCCACTCCTAGGTTGCCTTGTCTTTAAGATCTCTTTCAGTCTCTCATGTTTTGCTAAAAGTATCCTGGACACCTTGTTCCACGATCTCCAAAACTGTGTGGGAGTCTCCATTTGGTACCTGCACCTGATCCAAAAGTCACTTAATTAGTTTGCGAAAGAAATACTCATTATCCAACTACATTTAATTAATTACAAGGACCATTAGCCAACAGTAACATGAGGGAAGTTAAAATCTGCTTTAAATGGAAGAAAATCTCCTCCTCTAAATGGGAAACAGCCTGGCATAGCGGGAAAAGTGAATTAACCTGAGTAAAGGCGTTTGCAATTCTGGCTCTCTGAAAGCTGGTTTGGCCTTTCTAGAGGGTCCTCATTTGTCAATTTAAGACGACTAAGCTAAATTAAGGGACTGTTAAATTCTCCGGTTTTGATATTGTATTACTCCATCACAAAAATAAAAAATTAATCAAATGTGTACATGGTACAGACACATGACTTGAAACAGTTAAAATAGAATCATCTTTCCCACAGCCTGAGAGCATGTTTGGTGGTGTGAATCTGGGAACATCACAAATCAATAACATCAGCTAACTGGGGGAGATTTTTTCCCAATGCATTTAACCTGGAAGTTATTGTACATCAGCTGTTCTACATTTTCAAAAATCCTATAAACACCCAAAAAGAATGTACCTACTAGGGATGTAGTTCAGCTGGAGGCTACATGCTTAGCATGAGTGAGGCCTTGGGTTCGATCCCAGCATCAGAAAGATAAACCTACCAAGAAAAGGACGTGTGAATACCCTGCCAGTTGGTCACAGACTAGAATGGGAACCACGCTTAGCAAATAATTCATACACAGGCGGCAAGGAAAAGAGAGTAAACACAGGTGAACATAACCACACTGTCTCCCAGCAACTGTGGTGCATTTGTCCAGGGTCTTTACCCCAGTTTCCTACTAAGGGAAGTGTAAGATTAAAGCAGAACCACTTTTTCAGTACTAGGGATTGAACCCAGGGCACCTTACTACAGAGCTACGTCCCCAGCCCTATTTTTATTTTATTTTGAGACCAGGTCTTGCTAAGTGATCCAGCCGACCTTTCACTTGTGATCCTCTGACCTCTGCCCCTCAGTAACTGGGAATACAGGCATGTGCCACCACACCCAGCTCCAAAACCATTTATATCCTAACGACAGTTATGGCAAATGTAATTTTTTCTTCTTTGTCTTTGTCAATTCATAAAGTCCCTTCCATGTGTGATTTAGTCTGTGTGAATTACCAATCTGTATTAGTCCATTTGTTATTAAAGGATATTTTCTAATACTGATTCTGAAATTAAGTCTATCCTTCATCGAGATACTGTGTGACAACAATGCCACGTCCATGAACCAGCCCGTACTTTGATCTCACCTTCACACTACCTCCACCAGAGATCTCCTCACCTGATCACACCCTCAACCACTTCATCCCACAGACATCCTGTCTGAGCCTCTCCATCCTGTAGACCTTGAGAATCCTAGCTTCCCCACTTTTGACCTTGAACTCCTACTCTTATTGGTTTCTGACCACTCCCAAGCTAATACCCTCCACTCACTAACCTCAGACACATCTACCCGGGAGAAAGCCAACTTGAGACCAGTCCAATGCTTTGCCTGTGCTGTATACACCTAACTCTGAGGAAGAGGCAGTACTAATTCACTATCCACACCTCATCCAGCTTTACATAAGCAACCCTAAGTATTCTACTCAGTGCTCATTACAGTTTTGTGGGGTCCAAATAAGACATTTTCCACACAATTTCTAGGCATATGGCCCCATTTATGCCTCTTTGTCTTGTGTGGAGGGGGCACCTACTCACAGAGAACACTCCAGTCAGATGGTATTCTTCACCTCAAAAGGTCACCCGCATGTGTGCTGCTTCCTGCCTATACTTACACACACAAATGTTCTTATTCCCATCCCAGGCCCATCCTCCGCCACTGCCTCCAAGCCCAGCCCTTTGGTTCCTCAAAACCACTGTATCAGCTTCCCCCTCACTACACCACAGAGCCCTTCGCTCACAATTTAGAGGAGAAGTTTTATGTGGCTCACATTTTAAAGGGATTCAGTAGAAGGTCGCTTGGCTGTACGACAGGGACATCATGCTGGAAGGGCCTGGAGGAGCAAAGCTGCTTGGTTCATGGCGGCCAGGAAGCAGATGAGGGGAAGTATGCCAGAGAGGAAGGAGCGAGCGACCAGACATAAACACGAAGCCACACCCAGAAGTATGCTCCGCCAATCACCTGAGCAGATCCCAAAGCCAATCAAGGTGCCAGCTGCCCTAATCTCCACACCTGTGTTATCAATTACCTTTTCTCTCCTAAGTCTCCAACATTCCCCTCTATTGGATCCACTGGATCCCTCTCTTCTGCATTTAAACATGCTGTAAACACTACTATGCTATGGGGGTCCTTTCTTCTCTCCCACTCATAAAACCCCAATTTTCTTATACACACGCACACACACACACAGAAAAGCTCCTGAAGTAATCACATCCCTTCAGCGACGCCTCCTTCCATCTCACCATACTGTACTCCTGCTCAGCCTGTGGAAGTCCCAGCAGCACTCCACTAAAACTGCTCTCTGTAAGGATATTAACAGCAGCTTTTGGCAAATTCAGTGACTGCTTTTCAGTTTTAATCTTACTTGATCTTTTGGCAACATTTAATATGCCCCTCTTTTTTCCAAACTTTGCCTGCCCCTATTGGTCTCCTTGCAGCTTTTTCCTTTCTGCACACTATACAGTTGTTGACCTTCACACCAGACCCTTCTCACTCCACGGCTCCATGGGCACTTCCAGGGCATAACAGCTCCAGGTATCATCAACACACTGAATATGCCTCCTCCTCTCTCTCCCTTTCTGAGGCTCTCTCTCCTGACCCCTAGACACAAATAACCAATTGCTTTTTGCACATATTTAACTGCATAGCCTCAAATTCAGTAGCGCCTAAACTGAACCGTCTTCACATTCTGCATGTTCTGTTCCTTTTCCTATGTTTTCTGGTTTTGTATCTGCAGAGCTAGGGATCAAACCAAAAGCCTCACCTAGGCTAGGCAAGTACTGTAACACTGAACTATATTCCATCCCTTTCCTTCTTCATTTATACACAGTAAATACAACCACTCTGTACCTTACTGCTCATCAGAAACTGAGAATATCCTCCTTGTCGCTGCTCTCTCCCTCACTTTTATAAAACCAATCAAATCTCCAAAGCTTGTCATTTCTACTTTCTAAAGCAATGTTTCTCAGAGTGAGGTCCCCAGACGACAGCATCACCTGGGAGCTTGTTAGCTATGTAAATGTTCAAGGCTCACCCCCGATCTCCTGAATCTGAGACTCTGAAGGCAGAGCCCAGTAACTCCTATTTTAACAAGCCCTGCGGGGGGTTCTGGCTCTATCTAGAGTTTAAAATTAGCATTAGTAATAAAACTATTCTAAGTACAGTGGACCCTCAAGTTACAACATACATACATATGAACAACTTGGGTTAATTAGGTTAATGGAAGATGTATCTGTCTCTCATTATCTATAGTGTGTATCCAGGTAAACATCCAGATCTCAGCTGTATTGACTTACAATCAACATGAATTCCAACCAGCCCTCAGGAGGAACCAATGCAGTTCATATGTTAAGGGTCCACTGTATCCTGAGGATCTGCCCTTTTCTTATCTCAAATTTTGTTCCTAAAAACCAGTAATATTATTTGATTAATTTGCTATTTGCAGAATATTTGAAGAAGGTTAAGATGTGCAGTTTTTAAAAGACAAGGTGAGACCCTTGTACTAGGGCAACACTCAGGATATCTTGAAGTCTTTAAAAAGGGAGGACTGGGAGTGTAGCTTAGAGCTTGGTAACTTGTCTAGCATGGAAAGTGCCTGGATTCCATTCCCAGTATCAAATGAAAAGGATGAGAGGTAGATTGTAACCACATGTCACTTTTTAAAATAAAACAGTCTCCCACTACCTACTTCCTTCATAGTTGAGGGCAATAGCTACCACACTGTCCTTCGTTACCAATGACAACAGCCCCGCTGGTGTGCAAGCCTTCAAACCACACTCAGAGCACACCCCTCAGATGTGCTCCAGAGGATGCTCTCTCTGATAAAATCACACCTTCATCCAATATCCTCATGAAGCCTGCAGAAAGAGCTCTGGGCATGAGCTGGCACCTTTTTCCCCTTCACACCATCTACACTGGCCATTCCCAACCTCAACACTTACTCCTACCTCCCATTAAATACACTGCACTGCATTTGTTCCCCTGGGATCCTCTTAAACAGTAAGCTACATGAGAACAGGAAGTAGGTATGCCTTTTTTCACAATTTTAGCAAATACTGTGTGACTACCTGGTGAACACACATGGTTAGAGAGAGAAAACTCAAACTCACAGAATAAATTCGCCTTCTAGAGTATAAACCAGGGCTCAGCCAACTATAGGCTGCAAGCCAAGTCTGGCCAGGTGAATGGACTTGTAGATAAAAGTTCTATTAAGAAACATAGCCATGTTTTTTATATTGCATGTTGTCTGTGGCTGATTTCACACTATAACAGGAGGATGAGTAGTTTAACGGAATCTACAAAAAGTTACAAAGCCTAAAGTAGTTTCTATCTGGCCCTTTACAGAAAAACAACCCCTGATCTACAAAATACAAAGAGAATCAATTCATTTTGAGGTTTCCAAAGTCCAGGAAAAGTTGGGAGAGGGTAAAAGAAAGCTCTGTAAGCTTCTGACTGGCGTGATGCTTTCTTGGAACAAGGTATCTGCACCTTCACTTTGTCCCAGCTTCTCAACTTCATACTTGTCCTGGCTCTTGATAAAGAATTGAGGGCCACAAGAAATCAAGTCATATTAACAGGAAGTAATTCATATGCAGGGCATATCCAGAAGAAAGGATAAGAAAAGAATAAGAGGACAAAGGATAAGGAAAGTTGAGCTGCGTCAGCCATTTTTATGACAGTCCATCATATGAATTCTGAGTCACTCAACATGATTTGTCAAACAAGTGATAAAGAGTACCAGTTGTGAAAGCAAACAGATATGTGACACAGCATAATCCTCTCAAATGAGCAAAAACCAAGAAAGTATGTCCCTGCCTTAACAAGTGTGACTGCCACAGAATGTGTATCTTAAGATCCACTTTTCTAAACGTCAATGAACTTTACAGTTGGAAAACATTTTAAAATCCACCACAGTATTGAACAGCAGTATTTCCTCTGAGTTCAGAAAGCTCTGTGGTGAGAGAAGAAACAATAATTACCATCACTACATTTACAACAATACTTTTTGGGAGTTTTTCGGAGGAGTTCTTTGGCTGTTGTTCTGGGATTGAACCACAGGCCTCGCACATGCTGAGCACATGTTCTGCCTTTGGAGCTGCTCTCTGCCCTGCAGTCCTACTCCTGAATTGTACACAGTTGAAGGGGAAGCACCTGTTTTCTCTTCTGAAATAAAATACACAAAGAGCAGCCCGTATCAGGTCAGAATACTAAAATAACCCATAAGCGTACGTAGTAATCTCAAAGAATGCTAAAAATATATGTGCTTAAACACATATATTTACAAACTTGGATGCTTATCGCTATGGCATGAGTCACATAAACTTTCACTGAGGGCCACCTGGAAATAGACTGTAGGGATAAAAACATATGTGACAAGAGTGCTTTTTTTTTTTGAGTGAATATTTTAAAAAGTGGTTTTATTAGTACCCGTTTGCACTCCTTGTGTGGAGTTAGTAAACACACATAACACATCTTAATTTGTTTTTCAGCCCCCTTTCCCTTCCCTCTCCCCATCCGTTGATCCCCTTCCTATCTGAGAAAGATCTATCTCCCTACTGCCTATTACTTGTCTTTTACTTTGCTCTTTATAATTTGGGCTAATGACAGAAGAGAAACCATATGATATTTGAGCTGGTGTGTCTGATTTTACTTCATTTAACATTATGGTCTCTCGGTGTATCCATTTTCCCACAAAAGACTTTATGTTTCTTTATGCAGAGTAGTACTCTGTTGTGTGTAAATACGCCATTTTCCTTACCCATTCACCTACTGATGGACATAGAGGCTGCCTTCTGTAAGGCATTGTACTGCTACAAATGAGTCCTTTGTGAAATAAGATAATCCAGAAAAATAATAAGCTTTTAATATATCCTAGAAGCCTTCTACTTTACTCTGAACTATCTAATTGCACACACAGAGTACATAATTTGAAACCAAACAATCAATTCTGTAGTTTTAAAAGTTACTAATGCAGGACAATTTTTCCAAGACATACAGTTTTTGAAGAATGTAATCAAACTGAAATCTTATAATAAATGCCCACTTATATTCTTTATGAAATAAATCTATTTTATAACTAAAAATAAAATTGGAGCAAAATGGCTTTTGGAAAAAACTCAGGATAGTAAGCAAATTTCTTTCTGTTGATATTCATTGATTGTTCTCATCAATAATTTCACCCATGAGAAGTATCTAACCCAGAATACCAAACTTGTTCTGCATGGCAGAGATCTCTGAAAAAGAAGAGTAATGCTGCCTATGCATAACAAATCTGTTTCCAGGCCTTTCTGATTTCTCTTTCTGTCTTAGGAATTTCAGATGAGCAAGATGTCCTCGTTTATTTGGTGAGAAGTTATAGAAAGTGACACCTTTTATTTCTTCATGCCACATCATCTACAGAGTATGCCAGACCCTGCAGATATACACAGAGAGCTAAGTAAGTTAGTCAGGTGCCAATATTTGAGTGTAATTCTTATACCAAGAAAACTAGGAAAAGGTAATCATGGTGGAATGGTCATAAACATGTTCCATAACTTTTCCTAGTCTTCCCATTTCCACTCCACTCCATTCAAAAAGCTGTGTGACAGTGAGGGTTGGAATAAGATGGTAATTAAAGCAGTAAAATCAAGAACAGTAAATGGAATAAGAAAGGATGGCAATGAGAGCAAAAAATAGCGATCCAATATACAGTCAATTCCCAAGACAATTAATTCCCAAGAAAATCCATATTCTGTCACATTTTTTTCATCTCTCCTCTTGAAGCCAAGCATAGTGGCACATGCCTGTAATCCAAGCTCTCAAGAACCTGAGGCAGAAGGACTGCTGTGAGTTTGAAGCCAGCCTGGGCTACATAGTGAGTTCAAGACAGCCTGAACTACATGGCAAGACCCTATCTCAACATAATACAAAAAAAAAAGTATATTCAAGATAATTAAATATAGGTAACCCTTGATTTATCCAGGTAATAGACTCTCCAGCTCCTCTTCTTCTCAGTCACCACAGCTTTCCCTACTCAACCTATTCTTCACAAACTCAAGGTACCTTTGTTGAATGGTTATGCCAGGCTCTGCGATAAGAACTGATACAATAATAATTAAAATACATGATCACTATCATGGTTTGTGTCTAGATGTTCCCCCCAAAGCCTCATATGGTCATAGGTGGGGCTTTTCACAGTTAGCTAGATCTAGATGTTAAGATCATGTGTGTGATGCTGGGATCCAGCATGTGGAGTAACTAAATTAGTCCACAGATGGGTTTGCCATAGTTCTAGGTGTGGACAATGGGAAGGCCCACTCTGGGTGTGGGTGGCAACACCCAAAGGGCAAGTAGACTGGATGGATAGGAAGGGACGGAAAGAAAGTGGGCCTGCTGCTGCTGCTTCACTACTCTGCTGCTTTGCTGCCTTCTTCCCACCATGAACTGTTTCTCCTCTGTGATGCCCCTCTGCCATGCCATCCTACCTTGAAGCGAGCCAATTATGAACTGAAACCTCTACAAATTGTGAGCTACTATAAATCTTTCCTTTTTTAACTTGGTGTGTTGGATATTTGATCTCAGCAATGAGAAAAGTAACCAAGACAATCACTAATAATTATGTGGCATTTATTATGTGCCAGGCCTTGTGTTAAATGTTTACAAATTAATCTTATTTAATCTTCAAGAGAAACACAGAAGTACTCCTTATTATTAGACATAAAAATATTTACTATGGTCCTGGGTAAATGTTCTAACCTCCAGCAGAGGAAATTGGATTAGAAGCCAGTTGGAGACTGGAATCCACTCTTTACCACTCTGGGGAGACCTGTCAGATAAACACAAGGATACAGTATTGCACTGCAAGAGAGGAAATTTTCACACAAAATATAATTTGCAATTGCATAGCACAGAATAAACACTCAATTATATGTGTGATAGGTCATTTGAGAGAGAAAGTGCAGACCCCGCTGGTTAAAGAGGGTGTCTGAGAGGGTTGGCATTTAACTCTGAGCAGCATCCCAAAAGACACAAGAGAATTTAACTGGGAAATAACAGAAGCAGTGGATCCCAAAGATGTGTGATCCCAAGAGATGAGAGAAAATAAAGACAATCAGAAAGAACAATAGCAGAAAAGTAGCAAAGGAAACATACCATGAGCCAGAGAAGCAGGAAAGGTTGAAAGCAAAAGAAAGACCACAGAAGTCCAAAGAACACGGACTTTATGCTGGCATGAAAACCATGAGAGTTTTTATACAGAAAAGTGATATGATCCTGTGTACATCACAGGGCTTCTTAGCACCGCACTTCTGACATTTCATACTGGGTAATTCTTTGTTGGGGGAGGAGGTGCCCTGCACTTTGCAGAAAGCTTGGCAGCATCCCTAGTATCTACCCTCTGGGTGCCAGCTGTGCCTTTCCCCACACTGGGACAACCCAAAATATCTTCCAACATTGTCAAATGCCATCTGAATGTAAAATTCCTGTGAAGAGAGAACCACTAGGGTACATGAGGAAAAGTGGCCTAGATACCAAAAACAGGCAAACCCAAGAAGGTAATGGAGAAGCCAATATGATAATCTAAGCAAGTGGCAACTGAACATAATGGGTGATTGACTATTCCCCTCACACAAGTTCTCATAATCTAGCTTTCTAGAACCAGCTAGAGAAAATCCCAAGTCACCCCTGTGCTAAACTCTTCAAGTTTAAACTCAAAGCATTTAGTAGTGTCATGATCTGCTCCTTCTCTTCTTAGACATTTACTGGCCTCATCAGTACAGCTTTACACTCATCAAGGACTGTCATGTGTGTCTGCTTCACAATACTGACCCATGCACAACTCTCTGGTACACTGAATCCCTGCCAACATCCTGAGCTTCTCTGTGCTAATGACAACAGGTATTCCCCTCCATGACAAAAGGACTTTGGAATCCATAGAACATTCTTCCACCTCTGAAATCCCAAACATCAATATCCTTCTCTCTGGCTACAACCTCGGGGAAATACGTTCTCTAAATTCTCACTACAGCTGTTCTTCATGGTCCCCAAAACGTTAATCTTTAGATCTGTTAACTTTCTCTTAATCTATTGATTTGCTTATCTTTTTAGCATAAAACTTATGGTTTATGCCAGCAATATCAGTTCCCTTGCCCTGTATCAATTACCACTATGATATCCCAAAGAACAAACAAATTCTAGATATCCAAAGAAGAATTATCATCTTCCCTAAAACCTTTTCCTTTGAGCATTCTGACTCTTAGTAGATTATCCAAGATGCAAATCAGAAACGAAGAAATCATGTACTCTACTTCCCCACATCAATCAAATGGTAATCCCTACCAATTCTAAATCCTAAATATCCCTCATATCTGCTTCTTTCCATCCCTAATGCTCTGTCTTTCATTTTGTTTGTTTGTTTGTTTGTTTTTATTTTTTAGTACCAGGGATCAAATTCTGGACCTTGCACTTGCAAGGTAAGTGGTGGAACCACTGAGCTAAATCCCAAGCCCCACACTGTCTTTCAATTTAAGCTCTTTCCTGATCACCAAGACACTAATTTTAACATTTTTCAGTCTATTCTCCACTCTGCCAGCAGAGTGGTATTTTATAAATGCTAATCTGTTTATGGTTTAACTACTAAAGTTACTCAAAAGCATCACTAAGGTGACATAAAATTCCTTGTGTGCGTGTCTAGCCTCCTTTCCACCCACATTCTCCCAATTAACACTCCAGAAATACTTAAACTATGTGGGCATGCAACACCATGCCTTTCTGTGGTGCCTTATGTACAAATCTCTGTGATAGTTTCTCCATGTAGCAAACTCCTAAGTGTCCCTCAAGTTTTGCCCCAAGTATTATCTCCTGAGCTACTGAGGAGACTCAGTCAACCCTTCCCCTTTGTTCCTCCTACTGTGTACACCTCCACTGGGGCCTCAATCATAATTATGACCTGTTGTGATAATAACACAAAATACTGTCCACATGCCTCAGCGTGTGCAAGTCCTTCCTCTCACTCAGAACCTACTATATTATCCCTCTTTTCTCGGGGCTTTGGACATGATGCCCTGAAATGTTCACAACAAATGGAAAATCTGGGACAGTCTGACTATGGATCCTATTTCAACCACTGGGCTCCAAAAATGTTGCTTGTATGTCTGATTCTCGAAAACCATTTGAGAATGGAGTCTTTTCATCTGTGTTCCTAGTAACTGCAGGGAAGGGGAAGGACAGAAAGGAAGAGCTGAAAAAGACAGACGGATCTAAATTGAGAAGAAGTTAATAAGCTTAGTTAAGGAGCTGGGGGAGTAAGTAGCTCCATGGTACCGTGCTCAACTAGTATGTGCGTGGCCCTTGGCTGGATGGCCAACACTGCTAAAAAAAAAAAGAATTAAAGAATTCCATTAAATTGTAAAAATGAGTTGCAAACTCACATATACTGAAAATATAGGAGAAAAGATACATGTTTCCTGTCTTAAAAAAGAAAATAAAAAGCAATCCAAAACCCTATTCTGCGGGATGGGTGTTCCTTGTAGAAGAAAGGGACAAACTAAATGCAAATCAGATATGGAATACTTTTGAGCAAATGTTTATTAAAAACATAAAAAACAGCCAAGCAAATACTCAGGAGGCTGAGTCAGGAGAATCACAAGTTCAACAACAGCCTAATCAATTAAAGAAACCCTGACTCAAAAAAACAAACAACAACAAAAAAAAAGAGAATACATTCCGATTGGACCTGATGGTGCCCCCCCTTTTTAGTTGCATGGGGCCTGTGATATTGAGATTCTGAGATACTGAGAAGGCAATGAATTCATAGCACACCATCTGCCTCTGTAACGCTATATTTATATGGAGTCCATACATTCTCCAACTTTTAGAATACAGCTGTAGAAAAAACACTAATATGCTTTAAGAATATACTGTCAGGCCAGGGATGTGACTCACTGGTAGAGCCAGGCTCAGCATGCACGAGGCCCTGGGCTCAAACTCCAGGACCAAATGAAAATAAAAGAAAATCCTGCAGATAAAAGTGTACCTGGCAGAAGCTACGAAGTAGGAGTGGGCTCAGTCTCTGCAGGCAAAGGCAGAGGCCAAAGAGCCTACTCTTCTAAAGTAAATGGCCTGGCAAGAAATAGTATCCAAAGTTGATGGGACAACAGCAAAATATGAAAAGCACATTTATTTAAAGCTCAAAGAATTATGAAAGAGAAACTAGAAACAGCTACTCGGGAGGCAGTGAGTTTGAAGCAGGAGGATCACTTGAGCTCAGGAGTTTGAGACTAGGCTGGAAAAGATACACTCTGTCTCGACGAAACAAAAATTTAGCAATAGCAATATTAACTATACTGGGAAGAACAGACAGGGATAGGAAAGGGGTAAACATGAGCTAAACCCTCACCTGTGACAGTCAGAAGGCAAGGTTGGTTACCAGCAAAGATAAAACGTCCCAAGAAAGCCCAGCTAGACAAGAGCATGGGGTGAGGGTATAAGGTGGGAGCAGGGCTGCTGCTCGTCATTTAGCCTCTCTGCCCTTTAACTATCTGAATATAGAAATTTGGAACTCTTTGAATTCTTTCAAATGAAAGCATAAAATAAAATTAATCAAACTGAGGAAGAGATTTCAGTTTCAATCTATTTTCTGACTTCATTATTAAAGATTTTTGAAGCCTGATTCCCCGGCTAATGGAATACATGTAATCATAATACAGGGCTAAAAAATAAATTATGATAAAATTTGACGTTGTACTAGTGACTCCCTAGGTTGAGATTAGAGAGTCATCTACAAGGAAAAGAAATGTCAATCAAAAAATTTTTTGAAGCTGGTCTGAAAATTACCATTTTATCTCGTACTTAAAATAAAAACTTTCCAGAAGTTATTATTGCACACAAAATTGTTTCAGAAATTAAAATACAGCAAAATGTACACACACACACACACACACACACACACAAAGACACAATCAGTCCTCTGAGCCCATAGGTTCAGCATTCATTGTAGAGTCAACAAACCTTAGGTTAAAAATATTCAAAACAAAAACTTGCATCTGTACTAAACATGAACAACCCATTTTGGGTCACAATGCCTTAAACATCTCAGTATAACAACTATTTACATAAGATTTACATTGTCTTAGGTATACATGATGTAATATTACAAATATGTAGTAATCTAGAGATGATTTTAAGTGTACAGGAGGATGTGCATAGGTTAAATGTACACACTGTGCCATTTTATATAAGGACCTTGATTTAACAGCTATGGGGCAATCCTAGAACCAATGCTCCACAGATACTACATACATATGTATATGTGTGTATACATATTCTCTCAGAGCTGAAAGAAGTGTCACAGAGTTCACTGCTTCTCAGGAAAAGATTTTTGGCATCAAAATGAATAAATGGCATCTAAGCATTCTTCTCTGTTGGGAAAAAGGGGTTTTCATTCTGGCCATTAGTTTTCTAATAATGGCTGCTGTTGGTTTTTCTAATGATATCTTTCAGCAAGTTCAAGGTATAGTTTTTTTTTATGGCTTTGGGGACTGAAGTTTCGTGTCTTCCTCATCTTAATTGTAGCCTGATTCACGCATTCATCCAAACGTTTGGCTGTCTACATACACAACAAAGAGCTCTTGACCACTGGGACTCACCGCATTTAGCAAAATCAGCAGCTCTGCCCAACTCAGAGGAGTCCAGAATTCAAAAATATGCACCTAAAAATATCCTACCAGACAGGCATTTATGATCTGTTCACAAAAAATTAAGTAGCTATAAACATATCCTCTTATAAAAATCCTGCGGCCAAATAAACTTGCCTGGTTTTATATGATATAAACAGACAGTATGATATCCAACGTAGTTAGCAATAAAGAAATCCTAGAAAGGCTTGTTCGTGGGTAATCAACAATTATGTAAGATAGTGTGGTTGGTTTGAAAACAGCTGCTGGTGAATATGACCCACAAAAAGTGATCTCACTATACAGGCAGGAAAAACAGTGTTAAGGGGGCCGTACATGGGCCTTGTTCTTGCAATATGAGATCCATTGATACCTAAGAGGAAATGAGCTTGGGCCCATGGCTGGTAGCTGGCTGAAGACCAGCATGCTTCTCTACAGGCCACATCACAATGGCCTGAAACTTCAAATGACAAGGAACGTGATAATTACAAATCTTTTACTATGTTTAGAGATTTTGAAAGTGCAGTAAAAATGTCAAGCATGATAAGAGATAACCAGAACAAGTTCCAAAAGAAAAAAAAAAAGTTCTCCAACCACACACACATACAACTCAACAACATAACTTACTAAGCAGCAAATAATAGCTCTGTGTGTGTGTGTGTGTGTGTGTGTGTGTGTGTGTGTGTGTTCCTCGCTAGCTTTGGCACAGTTCTACTTGAGAATTCTATTTGAGACACAAAACTGAAAAAAAAAAAAGCTAAAGGAAAACACTCATAGGCAATAAGAAGTTGACAACTTCTAGGCCCCCAGATAGTAACAAAAGCGGAATGAGACACTAGAATAGTTATTGGCCCTTAAATAGGGCGTGGAGGTACACACCTGTAATTCTAACTGCTTACCAGGTGGAGGCAGGACAGGTGCAAGTGAGAGGTCAGCCGGGGCAAATTCGTGAGACCCTGTCTCAAGAAACAAAATAAAAAGGGCTGGGAAAGTAACTCCGTCATGGAGCACACTTGCTCAGCACATGGGAAGTTCTGGCCTCAACCCCCAATTCCAAAAAGGAAAGAAAATGATTAGGCCTGTCGAGGAACTCAAAATTTATTTTAGTTTTATAGAAGCCAACACTAGTCTTTCTGTTAGCTAAAATCATCTCACGCATGATGGCCTTCACTGTGATCAGCTAATAAAGTCAGCATCATTCTACTCGGCCGAAAGAAAACTCATGTTTGTCAGGGAATAATCCAATAGTGTTTTCTGAAGCAATAGAATTTTCCTCAAGAAAAGTGCATAATAAATACCAGTTTTGTCCTCACACTTTCCTCCTCAGAATGCACCTATCTTCTCCATCTCAGTAAATGTCACCATCTTTCATCTACCCAGCTACTTCAAAAGCCAAGCTATCCCTGATTTCCTTTTTTTCCTGGTCCCCACCAAAAGACCCAGCAGTCTCACCTCCAGAATCCACCACAAACCAGTGACTCCATCTCCCTAACCCACATCCCACCCCAGCTGCTGCCACCACCTCCCTCTCAACAACTCAGCAAGTATGACAGCCCGCCTTATAGTACTATTTCTACCTCTGTCCCTACGCTCTTATTATCTAAAGACTGGAGGTTGTGATCTCTGCAACACATAAAGCAACTACATTCTTTCCCTACACAAAACTTCACAAAAGCTCACACTTTGTTAAAATTTTTAAAAATGCATATTCATTTCATGGTTTCAAAACACTACCATTCTGGCTCCTGAACCTTTCCTTTCTATCCGCAGCTCAGCAGGCTGCATGCAGCTATCCAGCCTCCCACTGGGCCTCACTATGCCCCCTGAACTGGCCTCTGGTGCTGCCTGGAATGACCTCTCCTTGAAAGTGGCCTCATGGGTCCCCAGAGAAGTTCCCTCCGCATTTATCCTATGCCAGCCATTCCCTCCAGCACATTATTCAGGTTTATTTCCTCCATATTGCTTGTGAGAATGTGATAGAAATTAATTTGGGTGTTCCCCCAGTAAGATATACATTTCAGAAGAACAAGAATTTTATTTCACAGGCCTAACATGTTTCAGAAGCTAAACTATTACCTATCTGAATTTCAGCAAGGTTCTCTCTCCAAAAAGGGTCCCATGTGGGCCTAAAATTCCAAATGGGGCCCTTATTTGATGGAATGTTCCCAGAAAAACACACCTAGCTTTGCAGCCCTTGTCTGGGGCACCCTTCTGCTCCAACAACCCAAGATAAACAATCTACTCCAATAAGGCTCATTTTGCCACCTCAATCTGACCAATGAATTACTACTCACAGTCCAGTTATATGTAAATTTCAACCAATCAGGACTATTGCTGTATTTGCATAAAGCTGGCCAATCAGAACTGTGTAAGCTTGATCCATCATTTGCATAAGCGAAAATCTGGACAAGCCTTTTTTCTATACAAGCCAGCCACACACCCCACCCTTATTCCTTCAGAATACACTTCAGTTTGTGCCAAAGGCTGCCTATTCCTAGTTTGCCAACTCTTTTTCTTTTCTTTCCTTTTCTTCAAAAAGCCTCCCCTTTTTCTTGAATTATTTTACAGTGAAAACTTGACACCTGGCATGTAGAATGTATATGGGAAACATGTGTAAATAAATTAACACAGTCACTCAGAGCTATTTATGTCTTTTAAATCTCTTAAATCCTTAAGTTAGCATATGAGAGAAAATTCAAAGTATTGTCATATTTTCCACAGCATTCTGTAAAGCAAAATGATAGGCCATAGACCTAAGAATGTAAAAAATAACATGAGACTAAAATCAGAAGGGTTAACTGAAGTAGTCCGATTCACAAGCTGTATCAGCAAGATCCCAATCAACAATTTTTTGCCTTAAATTACATGTGTATATGACGATGGAAGAGGGGTCAGATTCTGTTAAGGAAGGGAACGAAGTTACAAAGTCAAGGGGTGGGAAGATCGCCAATCATGAGCTTATTCCTACAGAGTATTATGCCTTGAAGGGCAACTGTTGTCAAGAGAATTATTGGTTAGAAATGCTCCCAATAGCTCTTTTCTGGAAATCAGCAGAGAGGCTAATTATCAGCAACATCTTTCCCCAGGGAAAAGCATTTTCTTCCCCATCACATTTGGATGCCTCAGTCTCCAAAGGCCAGGCCTGAACCATTTTTTCTCTGGATTTTAAAGTACACCCTTGATCATATACCCAATAAGTACATGGTTTGGTAACTGAGCTGCTGTGTAAGTCTACGGAGCAATGCTGCTCCTGAGAGCAGCTTCAATGTCTTCTTTGTTTTGTGTTCAGTTTGGTGTGGGTGAGTAGAGTCTTAGTGCAGAGCTGACAGATACAGTAAGAAAACACAATCACACCATCCTGGGAGAGAGACAGAAGTTCCCGAATTTCAAGGGAAGTTCTGCCTACAGAACGGAAGGATTTAATTTTTTGTGGGTTTGCTTTTCGATCTTTATGCCACACCCAGCTGCCCTCCAAAATAACATGGCTGAGGACGTAAGAATGGAGAGAGGTGAGGTAGAGGAGGTTAGCTGAATTTTTAAAAATAGAGAGAAGGACTAGGGATGTAGCTCAGTGGCAAAGAACTTTCCCAGTATGTGTGAGGCCCTGGGTTCATCCTCAAAAGTGCAGCAATTTAAAAGCAATAAACAGTTTAAAAGAGAGGACTGCCTGCCTCATAAACGCAAGGTCCCAAGTTCAATCCCCGGCACCAAAAAATAAATAAAAAATAAAAGAGAGAAGGAAATGAGGTTATATTCCTTTCAGCTTATCCCAGTTCCATATCTGTTGACTAACAGGATTGTTTACTCTGGGCTTTACTGGAGAAAACTGAAGTTAATTTAGAAATGGCTTTAATTAAAAATTAAGTGCTATTCATAGCTAGTAATTCCCTTTTTCTGTACCATATTTATAATTCCAATGTGTTTGATATATTTTCTAAAACACAGCCTGATACCACTTAATGTACCATAATCCTCAGGGTCTGCATCTACAACATCACAGATCTTTTATAGAGGAGGAAGCAGGAAAGAATTAAAATTATACAATTCTTCCTATAGAAAGAAAAGATCTACCTAGCACTGATTTTTTAAATTACCTTAGGAACAAATTTAAATTTAAAAAAACTAATAAGGAAAGTTCATAAGCAACAGCATAACCCAGAGAACTTTGCTTCAGATGGAAAGGATCAAGAAGTTCTCAGGATATTTTAAGATTTATTCTGTGCATCCTGAAGGGAGACTGAGGGAGACCATGGGTATGGAAGAGGAAAAAGAAAAGCAGGGAAATACAGAACTTTTTTGTAACAGTACTGGGAATTAAGCCCAGGGCTTGTGCACTGCAAAAGCTGCATCCCTAGGTCCCCCTCACCACCTTTGTGGTTTTTATTTTGGAACAGAATGTCTATAAATTGCCCAGGTTGTGCCTGAACTTGTAATCCTCCTGCCTCAGCCTCCCAAGTAGCTGGGATTACAGGGGTGTGTGCTGTCTTGCTCAGCTACAGTTTATTATTTACTACCACATTTTGACCTCAGCCTCTGTCCATTTTTGCTGTCTCTTAAAACTTCATTAGTTCACTGTCTGAACCACAACACATACGTTGAAGGAGGCTGATAAGAGAAGAGGCGCAGTTAACAACAACCAAACATGGAATTGGGCTGCTCTCAATTCTCACATTCTGGGATCAGCATCAGGGAACCAACCAGATCTTCACTTTTCGTAAGAGAAATTTACCTACAAGGATCCTTGCATGTCTGGTTTCAGATGCATACTCATCACAACCCCTGTCACACACACGTACCTGAGAAAGATCAGAGATACTCTGGCTTGAACATGGTAATCCAGCTGAACTCATACTCATTATAAATAATAAACATGCCTTTTCACTTACTGGGCCTCAGTGTCAACTCTTGGTGAATGGGAATTGAGGAAGAAAGCAGACGACGCTGCACCACAGCAGTTTAGTACAGAAATGAGCTGGGAACGCACTGCGCTTTAGGGTCCATGGAAACCACGACCCATGGGGACAGCATTTTGCCCTGCGGAGTTACTTGCAAAGGAATGCCTACGAGGAGCAAAGTCAGAAACACGGACTTAGAGCCACTGATGGGCTGGGGATGCAGCGGGCAAAGCGCTTACCCTAGTCCTGGGTTTTACCCTTAGCATCATGAAAAACTCGTTTTTAAAATTTAATCTTAAATTCATAGCTGATTAGACCAGGCTAGAAAAGAGCCGAGCAGACATCGGTTACATAAAAGATGTTTGGCAATATGTGATAGTGTAGTCAAAAAGAACACAGAAGCAGATTTCCTGAGCCACCGAGTGGCCCAGGGGGAAAGGTCTGCGTCACGTGTTGTTTGGAAGTTATAGGGTAACCAGGCAGGCGCACGTCCCCATGGCTACGGTCGCTGCAATCTCCCTCGCAGACAGCAGTGGGTTTTCCTACTTACATCAAATGGAGCAGAGCTTGACTGAACGCTCTGACTGCAGGGCTCCCTGAAGCAGTCACTAAAAGGAAGCAGAAGACCCATGGCAAGGATCCGGGAGCAAAATTTCTCTGCTTCTTCTGGAGGCCCGTTCTCTTGCTGGCTGAACAGTTTCTCCAACAGAGTTCGCCCTGCACAGGAAACACAGTCATTAGGCGGGAGAACTGGTGGCTCACCTGGCTCCAAACTCTCCAGGCAGCGGAGGGTAAACAGGGCAATGAGCAACTCCCATTTGCAAGGCTACCGACCCCTACGGAAAGGGGCCTCTCCAACCAGGGAAAACTGCAGTCTGAGGCTCAGATACCTCCTAGGAAAGGGTGGCAGGTATTTGCTATTGCAGCTGCCCCAAAATACCTCCAGTCTCCCAAGAGAATGGGCCAGGTTACCAGCTGAAACACCTCCACCTAATGAGGTAGCAATTCTCCTTTCTTTTTGTTTAGCCCGCAGAAGGTTCTCTAAGACAACAGTAACCCAATGTGCCACCATTCCGGCCTAGAAATGTCAGTGACTGACATTCACAGTCACTCTTTTGGGCTTGGCAGAAGAGAAAGACAGAATGTGACGGGTGCACAGGCAAAGGCAGCAATCCCTGAAAAGGGCAGAGAGTTGGCCAGCGACTCCGTCACCCCGAAGGGAGAGAAAGCCAGAAATTCAACGAATTTTCAGATGCTCCTCAGAACCCTGAGACTTTATTATTTCAATAAAAGAGACATGAAAAGGGAAGTACAATGAGAAGACACTGGCTGAAGACCCTAGCAGACCTGGGTCTCCTTAGCCCAGGGTTCTCAATCTTGGCTGTGCCTTAGAATCATCTAGAAGAACAGAGTCACCGGAACCCTGGGCACCAGCACCTTACTGGTCACCACTGACTCTTGCCAGAGGTGAGAACCATGGGCTCCCTCACGTATTTCTGACATTCCCGGTTCTCTTACCTTCCTTCATTAGTGGAACTTTTTCAGTATGTATGAACTATGAGAGAAAACAGAAAAATGTTCAGCTGTTCCTAAGTGCTTACCTGATGCTCCCCCATCTAACTGGGATTCAACTTGAGGTCACGATCACTCACATGGAAAAACTTTCAATGATTTCCTGTCATACTCTCTGGGAACCCTTTACCCTTTCTGTAATAATGTTTTTGGAGATGGGATTCTTACTATGTTGTCCAGGTTGTTCTCCAGTTCCTAAGTTGAAATGAACCTCTTACCGATACCTCAGCCTCCCAAGCAGCTGGGACCAAAAGGCAACAAATATCCTGCACACCTGGCCAACTGCACAGAAAAAGCATTGATAAACATTTGTGGGATTTCTGAATTAACATGTTACCATTCTATGACACAGATTCTTTCACAACATGGTCAGAACTGGAAATGAAATTTCAGACAACATCATCACATTTTTTTCTGCAAAGGGCCAGGCTGGGGATTTAGCTCACTGGTTCTGCCACCTGTCTTGCAAGCACAAGGTCCCAAGTTTGATCCCTGGTATATTAAAAAAGAAATTATTTCTGTAAAGGGCCAAAAGTAAATATTTTTGGTTTTGTGAGCCACATAAGGTTGCCACTGCATATTCTTGGGTTTCATTTTGCTTTAAAATACCTCTGAGTACATAGAAGTCATTCTTTGCTCCGTCCTGTACAAAACCAGGCCCAGATCTATACTTTGGTGACAACAGCTAAATCTTAAAGCATAATAAATGCATAATTTTGTCAACACACTAATCATGACAGTAGTCATGCAATTTTCCTGTCTCTCCCTAATTCTGCCAGTAAAACAAAGCTAATCTAAAAATCTGCCTTTCATATGTGTAATGAGGGCCGGGGATGTAGCTCAGTGGAAAAGCACATTCTTAGCATGCAGGAGACCCTAGCTCCAATCCCTGGCACAAGAACAAAAACAAAAATTGGAACAACAAAGTAGAACAAAAGAGAACCCTTTATTTTCTCCATTTCTTTAGGTCATTAGAGAATACTCTTTGGTCTTCAAAAACATGTTTTGAGAGGCAGTAGAAGATTTTTCCCCAACAGAACTGAAGTTTACCTGTACAATACTTAACTGGAACTAAATATCCAGGAAACCACACCCCTTATTCTCAAGTGATTAATTATATTACCAAAGGACAGAAAACAGCCCTAATACTACTGTACTTCTTGCCTATAATTCACACACTGTGTAACAAAACAGTAAAGGAAAGAAGGTCCGCTATACCTGTGGAGTAAATGTGACAGAGTGAATGTGTATGTACACATTTCGCAAAAGAAATTACCAAAGGTCACGGAATAATGTGGAAGAGAGAACTATGACCCGCTGGAATTCCAGTTCTTGAGTGAGAAAATAACTCTAAATCTGTTGGCTAACCCTGGCTAGGGTTTCCCTGGCATAACACTACTGACAGTACTGACCCTGCTAGTTCTGTGCTGTGCGAGAGGGGTCCGCCTGTACACTCAGCAGCATCCCCAGTCACCACCACAATGCCAGCAGTGCAATCACCCAACTCCCAGTTCTAACAGCCAAAAGTGTCTCCAGCCAATGTCACCCAGAAAGCAAAGATTCCCTGGTTGAGAAGCCAGCTCTCACCTCTTCCTAAAGGGAATGTCACCACCTTGCATTAATAGTAACCTGGCTGCCCAGTGAGGACTTCCTGGTCCTACAGTCCTCTCAGATAAAGGCATTTTATTTAAAACCTGCATATTTAAGGGACAGAAAGTGGGTGGGAAACTTCTTTGATCCCCAAGAACACTTCCAGATGATTATTCTCCTTCAAAACCATGGGCTCCTTTGAAAACTCCTGCCACTGATGAGTCACCTGCTACCTATCCCTCTTCCTTTCTGCCATCTACAGATTCTTTTCATTCCCTCCTCATCCCTGCTGTTCACTGACTACTTCACCCTTCAACTCTTGACTCATTGTCCTACCTTCCTCCTGCCTCTCTAGCATGATCACTGGTTTTGATACCATGAGATCCAACGCTGAGGCAGAAACTTCATCTGAAATCTTGGTTCCCTATCTCCAGCCAGCATTTCCTCCAGCACCACCCCATTCCCATGTCACGCAGACACCATCAGGGGCTCCACCACCTCCAGGAGGCGAATTCCAAAATTTACTCCAGCCCCTCCCCCAGTGGCTTGCAATCACCCTCAGGGTAAAAGCAAACCCTTCTCCACTCTCTGTCTCTCTGCACTTGCTCACGGGCTTCCCCTCTTCCTCGGCCAAACAGAGCTCACTCTTCTCTACCAAGCTCTGGCACCAGAACTATCTTCCCCCATACACTTCAATGACTCACCCATCTCTCGGAGGCCTCTGCTCATTTCTCACTCCCACTGAGAGAACTTCCTGACTGCTCTTTCTAAAACACCATATCTTGTCGATCTTTTTTCACCTTATTCACCTACTCCTCCTCAGAGAGCTCAGCCCTTCAATTTAGGTAACACTGTGGTCTGTCTCTTGGTAGAATATAAACTCCACCTCAGCAGACTTTGCTGTTTATCATCTTTTGCCCAAGAACTCAAGCAGTGCTGGCAAAGGGGATGATCGCTTATATTTTGTTAAATGTCAATGAATCAACATAAGTACAAATGTCTGGATGAAATATCTAACCCTTAACTACTACCGTCTATCCTTTAAGCTCTTACTCTGAACCCCTTCTAAAGCTCCTTCCCCCACACAGACCTCAAGCCCTTCATCTCTACTGTGGCTGACCTTGAACTAATTGTCGCTATTACTGTCACGTGATGTATCACCCCTACATCCCGTCTTCACTTCCTTCCTTACCAGCTTAAGTCCCACACTCCACCGCTATAATTAAATCCTGCCATCACTTCAGCTCCCTCCTTCCCCTCTTCCTCCATCACACTTGCCTCACAAAACCGCAACTCGTTTCGGGCTACACAGCTCCCTTTTCTTTGCCTGCACCCGATCAAGTGAACACAGTAGAAGATTCACACATCACCTGTTCTCAGTACCGCCATTAAACACAGAACTGCCCTGCATTCGTATCTAAGCCTCCACTCTCCAGTAGTACAAGTACTATACGTTCTCCAACAAACTCGTTGTATACATTCTGCCAGTCCACCCCTTTCCATGGTAAGACGATGATCTTCTCTAATTTACTGAGAAAAACAGAAGAATCTGAGACAAACTGTAAGTACTTGCATCCACCCTCTTGCCTTCCTTGCAGTGTAAATGTGTCCTAAAACAAACAACGCAAGTTTTACCCTTGTCTTTCTAATGGAATTCTCTGTGGCATGCTCAGAAATTCGCTTCTTTAGCTACATACTCTCGCTCCTGGACCAGGAACACCTCCCCTTTTATAAATATTCCCAGTATCACACAAACGTGCTTTAAAATCTATCTCAGTCTGGAGATGTAGTTCAGTGGTAGAGCACTTGCCTGGTATGTGTGAAGCCCTGTGTTCAGTCCCTAATACTGAAAAAATAATTTTTCTTAGGCCTACATGGCTCCTCACTCCTTCACATCAAAACTACCAGCTGAGATGATGTACTCTTGTTAGCTTCACCCACTCACTCCTGGCTCAGCTCATTCTAACTTGACTTCCATCCATATCATTCAACAGAGACTAGTAAGCAACTTGGAACCAATGGTATTTCTGTCTTCACCTTACTCGATTTCTTAATCACTAGTAAAAATTTCACTGTTACAGTCTCCTACTCCTTAAAACACTTTCTCATCTTCATGATACTCCTTTCTATTTTTTCTACCTTGCTAACTGTTTTCACTCTAGTTTCCTTTACTGGATTGTCAACCCAACAATTCCATGTTTCCTGGCTCATTCTATGGCTTATTCTCTCAATTCTTTCCATATTCTTGACTATAATCCCACCATTGTATAAATACTCCTGTCCTTCAAATTGGATATGATTTTGTGACTATCTTAACTAAAAGTGTATGCACAAGTGCCACTAAATGTACAATAACAAATAATTTTTCAGGATATAAAATCAACACTAAATAAATCAATAATGTTGCTATATATCAATAATGAACTAGCTGAGAAATGAGGAAAACAAGGCCATTCCCCCCAAAATACTGAGAGGGCTGGGGATTTAGCTCAGTGATTCCACTGCCTGCCCCACAAGTACAAGGTCCTGATTTCAATTCCTGGTACCAAAACAAAACAAACAAACAAACAAAAACTGAGTTATAAAGCTAAACAAAGAGGTGAAATGTCTCCACATTGAAAATTATAGAATACTGAAGAATACACTAAAGGATGAAATGACTTTTCAAATTCATGGATGGCAAAATTAATTACTGCTAAAATGGCCGTAAAAGCAAAAGCGATCTACAGATTCAACACAATCCCCATCAAAATTCCAATGACATTCTTTACAGAACTATTTTTAAAAATCCTAAAACTCATATGGACACACAAAAGACCTAGAATAGACAAAAAAATCCTAAGCAAAAAGAGCAAGGGTAGGGACATGATCATATCTTATTTCAAATTATGCTACAAAGCCATAGTAACAAAAACAGTATGGCAGTGGCACAAAAATCCATGTGTAGACCAGTGGAATAGAATAGAGGACACAGAAAGAAAGCATGCAACTACAGCCATCTGATTCTTGACAAGAGACCACCAATATACACTAGAGAAAAGGTAGCCTCTTCAACAAATGATGTGAGAAAACTGGATATTCGTATGTAGAAGACTGAAATTAGATTTTTATCTTTCATTCTGTACAAAAATCAATTCAAAATGGATCAAAGACCTAAGTCTAAGACCTGAAGCTTTTAAAACTGATAGAAGAAAACATAGGGGAAACACTTGAAGCCATACATACAGGCAAAGACTTCCTGAAAAGGACTCTGATGGCACAGAAAATAATAAAAATCAACAAGTGAAATTACATCAAATTAACTTGTTTCTTTCTTTCTTTCTTT
>NW_022900923.1:14793745-14812659 GCF_012274545.1 Fukomys damarensis
TTTTTTTTTTTTTTTTTTTGGTACCGGTGATCAAAGAATTAACTTGTTTCTACACAGCAAAGAAAACAACTAACAAAGTAAAGAGACAGCCTACTGGATGGGAGAAAATCTTTGCCAGCTGCTCTTCTGACAGAGCATCATAAAAAGAAAATCAAATAGCCCAATCAATACATGGGCAAATGAATTGAACAGATACTTCTCAAAAGAAGTAGAAATAACCACTAAGTATTTGGATACATATTCAACATCTGGGCCGGGGATTTAGCTCAGCGATTCGGTAGCCTGCCTCGCAAGCGCAAGGACTTGAGTTTGATTCCCGGTACCACAAAAAAAAAAAAAGTTCACCATCTGGCCATTAGCAAAACAGAAATCAAAACTGCATTAAGATTCCATCTGCTCCAGTCCACATAGCCATCACCCAGAATACAAAAACAATAAATGCTAGCAAGAAGGGGTTTTTTTTCCCACCACAGTGGAGATTGAACACAAGACCTTCACATTCAGCTACATCCCACCCCTATTTTTATTTTGAGGCGGGGTCTCAAGTTGCTAAATTGCCCAGGCTGGGTTTAAACTTGTGATCCTTCTGCTTTAGCCTTTTGGAGTGTGGGGAATTATACACATGATGTCTTTATACACATGGTGGCTACCTCTACAACCATTAGAAAGCATGCTACTGGGTCTGGAATCACATATATCACATATACAGGAAGAACTAGACCCCACCACTGACTACGAACACTCCCCTAGCAGCCACAGTAACAGCAAAACTTAAGAAAATTATCACAGGCCATAAAACCATCCTTTATAATATAGATTACTATAAATTTTGTAAGTATATAAAAACTAGACTTGGCGAGTTTATCACTCTATAAAGACAAAGGCAGGAGCAGTTCCTCAGGCTTTCTCTTCCTCCTCTTTTTCTTCATCCACTCAAAAAAAAAAGGACTCAGCAGAAAGGCCAGTCTTCCATCTTCCTGTCCATCAAGCCTAGCCCCCAATTATCCTTTACAAATTTGGAAATGCAGGCCCCAGGATGTTAGGCACCTTGTCCATCTCATTTGTTGTGCACATTACATGTACTGTGTCGAGTGTACAGCCTAAAGAAATCTGGAAAAGTATAACCTATGGAAAATTTATCTTTTAATTTTTTTTTAGAATACAAAATGTTAGTTTTGAGCCAGGCGTAGTGGTGCATGCCTGTAATCCCAGCACTCAGGAGGCAGAGGCAGGAGGATCGCTGTGAGTTCGAGACTAGCCTGGGCTACATAGTGAGTTCCAGGTCAGTTTCAACTACATAGTGAGACCCTGTCTCAAAAAACCAAAACAAACAAACAAACAAAATGTTAGTTTTCTACCCAATCTTTTCTGCTTGAAACACATGGTCTTTATCATCAGACTTCATGGAGTGTGGCCAGGAGAGGAAGCACAGTGCAGCAGTTATGAGTCGAAACTATGGAACACACTGAGTGGATTCTAATCCCCTTGCTACCAGTGCTGAGCTACAATCCAGGACAAGTCACTCAGACTCCTTAAGTCTGTGTTTCCTCTCTGTGCTTCTCTATCTGTCTCTGACTCTCTCTCTCCTCTTTTCCTTTGCCTCTTCTGTGTGTTTGCATTTGTGTTCTTTGCAGTGCTGGGGATGAACCTATGGCCTCGGCCATGCTCAACAATCACTCAGTCGCTGAGCTACACTCCCCAGCCCAATTTCATCATCTCTAAACTGAAAATCATCATCCTCATTGCTTTCTAGAGTTTCTGTGAGAATTAACTAAGAGAAGTTTTGTAGCAAGCATCACACAAGGTGAGCACTATGGCCCACCCTGTAATCCCTGCACTCAGGTGGCCAAGGCAGAAGGATTAAGACCGAGGCCACCAGGGCTACATGTGATACCTTATCTCACAAAAGCAAAAACAAACAAACAAAAAGCATCACACAGTGCAGTAAAGGTTACTGCTGTTGTGAAGATGTATTTCAAATGTTCTTTGCTGTAAGTGTAGAATGAAAATTTAATTTAATTTGAAGGAAATCATTAAGTAGGCTCTAAAAGCATCTGAAAAAGTAAGATACTATGGAAAGAGATTATAGCTTAAACCATCTTCATCCTCCATGAATTTGCTTTTTTTTATATCAGTAGACTTTAATAAGGCACTAAAATCATGCTTGCTACAAGTTCTAACTTTGTTTTTTAAAGCTTGCATTATTTGTCTTATTATGTTTATTAAATTGATATTAAAATAATATTCAATGAGAGAACTTATTAATCATTAATGTCCTCCAATAACTTGTGCACTAATCCCCTCTCTCCCCGTATATATCTCCACATGATGGTTAATAAAAAATAAAACACACAGAACTAGCTTTGCTGTCGTACACTACATACAAACACTTCTCTAAGCTTAGAAAAGTAAGTAAAGATCACAGGGCTTGAAAAACATGAAAACAGCAGCTAGAAAGTAGAGAAAACTATTTACTATCACAGAAAACATAGCAACCCTTTAGCAGAATGAGATGAAATCATCCATCCTTGGATTGGAGCTCTACTGGCCCTCTGACCAGTGACACCATAAAAAAATAGAAAATTCAGCACTTGCTCTACATGCACAAAGCCCTGGGTTCAGCTCTCCAGCACAAAAAAAAAAAAAAAAAAGTAGAAATCTTTTATTTGGCTAGAACTCTACCATGTTCAAGGCATTTCCACATTTATTGTACATTTTGTAGAGTACATGAGACCATGGGCATGCTAGGCACGCACACCACCACTGGGCCATAACCCCAGTCTCTGAAGAGCAAGGATTTATCTTTGCAATTTCAAAGGAACTAACTGGGCAATGAGAAGGTTCCAGAATCTGCCTGAGGTCATAAGACCGGAGGGTGACAGTGCCAAAACTGGACGCACACTCTGCTCTCCTCATTTTTATTCCAGGGACCTTCTACATCTGAATAAGCCAGCAACTCCTGGAAAAGCTTCTGACCAACATTTTGCACTAAGACATAAAAGAAACAGACCATGCGGTCTGCACCCTGCAGGGGCTAACAACCTAGCTACAGTGACTGTTTAGAGCACATGACCTTAATTAAACATCTTTAGTGGAATTAGGGTGGGAGTAGCAGCAAAGACAACCAAGTATATAGGAGTCTATCACATGTCAAAGAATCTCACAGGCCCACCAGAGGCTACAATCACTAAGAAAACATGCACCCTCCCCTTGGCTAATAACACAGTAAATCAATGCATCTTACTCTTGTAGAAGAGATGCAGACCACAGGCTCCTTATTGGTGATGATGACACAGAACAAGGAGTGTCCTTGGCACTCTCATTATTTGCCTGAATTAATAAAGTAAACAGGAATAGAAAAAACTTTTAATATAGAAACTGTCCCATGGAGACTCCAGGAGAATTGTGTGGGTTTTGTTGTTGTTGTTATTGTTGTTGTGTTGTCTCACTTCTATTAGCCATCATGATTCATATAACTTTTCTGTTAATAATTTAGGTTAATAATAATAATTTTTGTTATTAGGATCAAATTATATGGTGACATTCTACGACTATACTTTTAACCCTAAGTATTTTGGAGTGAGAGCAAATCTTAGGATCCTTTAGCTCAAATCCCTAATTTCTCCTGTAAAGATATCAAGGCCCAAATATTTGAGTAAGTTGCATAAATTTATACACAGGTGGGAGAGTATCAAGTATGAATTTTGTGCCGAGGTTCATGCTCTAAAATATCATTCACTTTTTTTTAAGGAGGAAAGGTTTATTTGACTCGCAGTTTGTAGAGGTTTCAGTTCATAGCCGGCTGGCTGCAAAGCAGGGTGGCATGGGAAGGGAACAGAGGAGAAACAGTGCATGGTAAAGCTGGTGGGAGGCAGTAAGCAGCAGCAGCCTGCCTTCCCTTTCTCCTTTTATATTCTATACAAGCTATAAGCCTATTTGTTGGTGCCACCAACAACCAGGGTGGGGCTTCCATTATTCATATCCAGAACTGTGCTAAACACATTTAGTCATCACACATCCTTAATCCCAGTATCACACCCTAGATGCAGCCACTTCCAAAAAGCCCCACCTATGACCACATGAAACTTTGGGGGATATCTAGATACAGCCATAACAGGGATATATATTTTCTACCAAACTGTCACAGAAACACTAAACATAATGAGTTCCACCGAATTAAAACTAAAAGATTTTACTGAACAAAAATGTAGTTTACTTTTAACATTCTGTCTTAAAATTTCATTCTAACACCTACAAATACATCGTCTTTTTGTGTATGTATGTTGTGTTGTAACTTTTTCATTGGGTGGAGCTGGGGATGGAACCCATGGCCCTGTGCATGCTAATCAAAAACTCACCCCAGTCTTAGTGTTCTTAGGAGACTGGATCTTGCTATGTTGCTTACACTCCTGGGCTCAAGAGCTCCTCTTGCCTCACCTTCCTGAGCAGCTGGAACTACAGGCACAACATCTCATCCAGTTCCCTTTATGTATTTTTGATGGTTGCAGGATAAACAAGATAACTGCTATATTTTTAAAAGTGTTAACATAAGTGTCTGTTTCTTCCAAACTATCTTACACAAAATGAGAATTAAAACAAATGTCTCTTATATGAAACTTCCTCTGATTTAAAGCTCAGACATATTTATTTCATAAACTTCCTCTAAGATCCCATATTATCTATCAATTGAAATATTTGTGCCCACAAATATATATATATGTATATAAAAATGGATATTCAGGGATGGCTCTTCTGGTTGGATAAAATATTATACAATTGTTTAAATGGTGCTTTTGAAATATTTAAAGTAATTAGAAAGATTGTTATTAATGTTGAATGCATAACACAAATTCCTAAATTAAGAAGTTAATGTTTCTGGAGTTTAAGATGGTGAGTCCCAAAAGACAGCACAGAATGCCCACAAAAATTGATAATGTACAATGCTGAAAAGAAAGTCACAATAATTTCAATAGAGTTTACCCAGTGCTTGTTATACGATTATGTTCTGTAAAAAGAAGATTGCCTTTAAAATTTCATGACTTTATAATACCTAATTAACCAGGTTTAAAGATAGTCATGAGCCAAATCATATAATACTTACAACGGAAAGACATTAAAAACATTTCTTTACTGCAACAACAAGTAGAAGTCATACAAAAGTCAGACAGCCATCCTATTAGTGATAAAATAGTATCTGGAAACGAGGTCAGCAAAGAAAGCACAAACCCTCTGTAGAGAAAACTCTAAACACTTCTAAAAGGACTTAAAGATAATTTGAATAAATGAGAAAGTGCTTCACATTCTTTGATTAGCTGGTATTATAAAAGTGATAACAATGTTCAGCCTAATCTATCAATTTAATGAAAATCCAACCAAATGCCATTAGGATTTATTAAAAACAGTCAGTAGCATATTCTAAATTTACATGGACAACTACATCTAAGGTACATATTGAGGATTAAGTCAACTTTGAAAAAGGGATACTTCTCTGCAAAGTCACATTTATAAGAACCATATGGTACTGCTTGAAAACAGAAAAAAAAAACATAGAAAAGGAAAGAACAGAAACCTCAGAAACAGATTTATCTCTCTCTCTCTCTCTCTCTCTATATATATATATATAGAGAGAGAGAGAGAGAGAGAAAGAGAGAGAGAGAGATATATGAATGCTATAAATATGGTAACAAAAGTCACTGAGTAAAATTAGTAGATTACACTGGAAAAACTGACTTTGCCATGTGGAGAAAAATAAAACTATATCCCCACATTACACTACCTACCAAAGAAGACTCTAATCAAGAATGGAAATGTAAAAGATGAAGCTATAATAGAAAACTAGAGAGGGGAGAATTTTTGCTACCTTGGAGTCAAAGAAACTTTCTTAAATGAGAAACAGTACAAACCATAAATTAGAAATAAATTGGATCATATAAAATTTAAGTATTTCTGTCCAACTAAGGACACTACGAATTTTGGAAGATACAATTTAGCAGACAATATTTGCTAAGATCATTTCTTCATGTCAAGATTCAATAATTTCATAAAACTGAATCTACTCCAAATCTTTTAAATAGGAGGAGATCTATCATAGGATACAACTTAGGCTTATGGAATCTTGGATGGCATGGATTAAAGGGTTCTTTTCAGATTTAAAGTTTCTTTTCAGAAACTACTCACAAAGCCCCAATATGGGACCAGACAACCAAAGAAGCAGCCACTTCCTCTATGATCTGAAGTCCTGGGCCCTAGAAGCTCACTTCCTGCTTGACCAGGAAGCCCCAATGCTAAGTCTACCTCTATTACTGGCTCTGGCACTGTGCTATGTCTGCCACCAGCTGTATCAGCTGCACAGACACACCCAGCCCCACCCAAGTCCTGGATACAAGACCTTGCTAACTTTGCCCTGAAAGAGTTGGACAGTTCCTCAGCTATGACGGCCAGTAGAAACAACAGAAGTCTTAGACCTGACCACGGCCTTCTATGTGTGGTACAGAATTATGAAACATAAATCACATCTGAAACTCAAACCTGCAAGGGACTATGAGAAACGTCACTTTTAAATTCCTGACCTTGTTGGGCGTGGTGGCTCATGCCTGTAATCCCAGCCCTCAGGAAGCTGAGGCAGGAGGATCGCTGTAAGTTCGAGACCAGCCTGGGCTACACAGTGAGTTCCAGGTCAGTCTCAACTACATAGTGAGACCCTGTCTCTAAATAAATAAATAAATAAAATTAAACTCCTGACCTTTAACATAAGGAAAGAAGACCAGAAGGAGGCTTTGAATAATGTCTCATATCCCAGCATTGGTATTAGGATAAGACCTAGGATATATTAGGAACACCTGTGAATAACCACAAAACTCAGAAAACCCTACAGAAAAAGTACGAGGACAGGAGGAGGCAATTCACAGAAAGGTAAACCAAATGGCAAAATAATTAAAAAAAAATTTAAAGCACAGGTTTTCTCAAAGGCGTTGGTCATCCAATAAACACATACTAAAAAGTAGAACAGTAATAACTTTCCCTCTAAGGACTAGTGGAATGTATATAATGGTAATTTACTGTGTGAATGGATTATAAACTAGGAGAGACATTATGCATTCTGGAAATTAATCTGGCCATACCCAGACAAATTAAGTAAATCTTTATTGTATGACTGAGCAATCTCCTTAATATACATATTTCTCAGAGCGTTTTCTACACTAGGCTGAAAAGTAAGGGAATCTCGATGGATGTCACTGCACAATCATTTAAATAAAATCCAGGGAATGCACCCAGAGCAGCAGCATTGCATAACCCTAGGAAAAACCTTAAGCACCTACTATGAGAGGTAAATGGTGCCCCCTGCTGTTGTACAACCCAGCAGAACATTCACCCTTTGGAATATGCTGTAACAGTAAGGAGCAATAAGTTTCTCAGGAATTTACCCAGAAAAATGTATATTTTTTCCAAAGGCGGTCACACTTCAAAAATAAATGAGGTCTACAACTCAAGAGTACTGTATCTGTATAAACACACTACTATGTACTTTACAAAAATATACACGATTCCACGGATACCAAATACATAAAACTAGTCTTTTATGTCCATAGGGATCTCAGAATGGGAAATAAAATGTGAGAATATAGGGACAAAATGAAGAGTTCTGTAAGGACCAAGGAAGGGAGTTTTATCATGAAATGAGAAACATCACTGAAGGGATTTTTTTTTTCCCCAAGAATACTGTCAATGATACTAGAAAGAACCTGGAATATCTGAAGAGTAATCAGAGTATTTAGATGGTTGAAGAGATGGCAGACGGGAAGTAGAGATTGAGCAATGAGAGAAAAATGCTGCAGAGAATTAAATTTGAAGGTACGTCGAACCACATATCACGCCTATTACATGCCTATTATACAAAGCATATGTATGTAATGTGTTATATGATATTATTTACATATTAAAATTAGTCTTAAACCTGCTTCCATATGTAGGGGAAAATAATCTAACTTAATATGTGAACAAACCCCAATTTAACTGGAAGTATATTCTTACAACACATGGTCAAGTCTTGGCCAATCATAGCAACCAAGCATCCGACCAATCATAGGTGAGAACCGTCAAAGTGTGCCCAAATAAGACAAGTATGGAATTGTAAGCAATCGGGCTATTTCTGTATGTTACCTCCATCCTGGCTATAAGTAAACCCCTGCCCAGAGGCTGCGGCCGAAGCTGTCTGAACTGTTTTTTGTCCTGAGTGCTTCTTCATTGATCAGTTTTTTCTTTACCTGCTCAAACTCTGGTAAATGTAGTAAGGTTTACCTTTTAACAATATGAAGATATAAAACATGCATTGTACATATTTGACACATATAAAAGAATTTACACTTCAACTTGGAGTAAAATGAGATCACTATAATGTTTCTAAATGGGCTATCCTGCCCAGGTGTGTATTTTATTTTATTTTACTTTATCTTATTCATTATAGTCTTTTGTGCTACAGATTAAAAGGCCATACTCATGCCAAGTATATATTCTACCACAGAGCTATACTTCAGCTCCTAAATGTGTGTTTTAAATAATTTACTCTCTTGCCTTATGAAAAATAGACTGGAAAAAATCCAAACTGTGGTCAGGAGAATGTTGAGGAGGCTGGTGACAGTGATCTAAATGAGCTAGGAAAGCCAGAGGCAATGGGAACAGAAACCAGAAGACATTTTAAAATGGGAAGATTAATATTTAAAATGGGAAGATTAGTTGGGTGTGACATATGAAAAGAATGAGGAATCAGCGAATAGGGCAAGACTGAACAGCAGTACCCTGACTGGGAGGCTCAGGAAGAGGGGGTTTAGAGGGCAGGAAAATAATAAGTGCCCTTTTAGTCACAATGACTCCCCTAGACCTGTGGTCTTAAAATGAAATGCCTCTAGGGCATGGAAGACAGGAGCTAGAGATGCACACCTAGCAGTCTACTGGTTATTAAAGTTGGTGAAGAAACCTTACAAAAGGAAACTGGGGGCTGAACCTTCGAAGCGTACCCAAAAGCTAAACCTAAACTACATATCCAGTTTTTATTATCCCAGAACAGATGACAGGAAAATGATCTGCGAGAGTCAAATGAAGCACCTCAGAGAAACAGTCCAAATCAATGTATCACATTTTCAGTCCAGTCCCATGTCTCTCCCTCTAAACAGTGGCAGTTCTTGTTCTACCATCTACGCCTAACCCCCAAAAATTGGGCCCAAGAGTCAACAAGCTTCTGGATTTTTCTAAAAATGGAATAGAGGCAGATCCCATTCTATATCCTGAAATAAACTACCAGGATACTCTCCAAACATTTTCCACCCTCAAAGCCATTTACCTGAACCAGCAGTGCAAGCACAGTAAAATATAATTGGCTTGTAGAACATCTTGGTAGCTGCAATATGAACACTTCCCATGGAGTTCACATGACTCAGACTTCTCTGGACAGGAAGTATTGGTCTTCAGGAAAAAGGAGCCAATTACATCAAGTATATAGTTTGAAAAGTGTGTCACAAAACATTATCCCTATTGTTATCCCATTCCTTTTATTATTCCTTTAAAAGAAAAGAAAATTTGTATCTTAATAATGAAGAGACTCATTGCTTACAAAACCCTCTACAAAGGAACCGCATTTATGAGACCCTGAAATGGTTCCACTCTAGTCCATCTGCTTTTTAATAGCTTTCACCAAGCAGTACTAGTATAAGGCCAATAAAACTTTTTTTTTTTAAATCTGGGAGCTTTCAAAATTTTTTATTCCCTAAGAAAATTTTAATATCAAGGCAAACTTCTAAGTGGACTCAATAAAAATTATTTGAGTAAGTATACATATAATAGTAGGAGAACTGAAAATATAACAAAGACAAATATGTTAAAGTCAAAGACCGCACTGCTTGTATCGAGAAGTTTAAAGTATAAGAAAAAATGTACAGCTTGTAATTCATCCAAGAGTAGATGACTTTCACTGCTGAAAATGAATCTGAAAGGATTTGTTCAGTATTCTGTGCCCATATGAGAAAAATTTGATGTTGTCTAAGTCTCCAGGTAACACATTGTACAGCGTAGCTTTACCTTTCACATATTTTCATAACACGAGATCATCTATCATACAAAATTACTTCTTCAGTGTTCAGAAACATGCATTCATGATAGATGACATTCCAACCATTCCAAATCCCTTTCAACATGAGCCAAAAATTAATCAAAACTATCAAGGTCAAAGCATCATTGCTCTCAGAAATCCAAAGCGCCCTTACCCATGGGATCAATGGATTCACCAGCATAAGGATTTTCTTCAGTTCTACCAATAAAGAAGCACTCTCCATATGCACAATACCACAATTAGGCAGAAACATACCTGCAGGAACCATCACCTTTCTAAAATCACAGGGTTCAAAGGAACTTGGAGGAGGCAGCTTTCTAGGCAGCACCTGGGATTGAACCCAAGGTCTCATGCATGCTACGTAAGCACACTATCAATGAGCTACATCTTAAATCTCTGCTGTTAAGAAACCAAAGCACTAAGCAGTACAAGATCCGAGGGTGCGGGTCAGCAGGAGAGCAAGTGTAAATCCCTGGGTTTAATCCCCAGCACCACACACATACCAAAAACAAACAAAAAAGTGAGAAATTATAGCCCAAGCCTTATAGAAAACCAGTGGCAAAACTGAAAAGGAAAGTAGACTGAAAGACTGCTCCGCCTGAGCCTTGGCCCTGGGCTTCCTAACATTTTTCTCCTTCCTAGCGACATAAAGCAAACATTTACATGACAGAATTACTCTCCGTACATGTGCACTGTATTACCAAGTACTATAACAAGGAACTTTTGCCTGATGTACAAAGACATTCAACTGGATAGTCTAAATAGTTCCAAGCATAATTTTACAATATGCTTCCCAAGATATTATCTCAAGAGGACCATTTTCAGGCCACAGCAGCTCGAGCACAACTGATGATAAAGCTTCCAGTGGTTCCAAGATTTGCTGCAGCCTGACTCAACCACAGAAGAATAGTAGAAATTTTCTTGCCCGATCAACACTTCCAAGTACAACTCTGCAAAGGTGGAAGGCATTTCCCCCTTTCTTATCCAGAGCAGAGTATCTGTCAAAAGAATAATGACTCTGTAGTATGATTAATGTCTTTCTATAGCCTCTACTAACCGTTAGTTTTTACAATTTTAATAACTACCTAGCATTACTACAGTTTCAATTTGATTCATCATATTTTCCATATACTTATATTTTTAATATTGAAAAGCCTTATAAAAGTTTTCAGTTGCTAAAATTACATGCAATAACTATTAACTCAGAGGCGATACTCATCTGTTTCTTCCTAATGGCCCCTTAATGCTAAATTTTATTATTACTTACAATGCTAAAGCAAAATGAAGAGAAGAATAAAATTTTCTCTCTCCCCTTTACCTCTTTCACCATTACCAATAAAATTTATATTTGATACAGGAAATGTAGCTCAGAGAAATGTATATATGTGTGAAAGGTCAGAGTAACTGAAATATCATGATTTTAAAATTAACTTTTAGAAGCAAGAATACATGTTTTCAACATATGTTCTGTCAAAGTTATCATTCTACCTTTATCACTGATTCAAATACACCTCAATGAAAATAATTCATTTCAACTGCCCAAATAAGTTAGCAATTTTCAAGTTTAAATTCAACTAGTCTTAGCTGTCATTAGCCTGAATGCCAACTCACCTGTATAAACACCTCAAAAAGATTCATGAACAAATATTCATCAAGACATTTAGTTTACTTGGTGTTTATCACGTTGTCTGGCACACACAAGACACAGAGTAGATAAATGTGGATGGACTGAGAGACGAGGAGATGATGGACAGATGGAATCTGCCAAGCAGGAAGGAAAGAGGACTGAAAGAATCCCTCAGTCCAAGAAGCAAATGCAATGTGATATAAACAGTAAGGACAGAGCCAGAGAGATGGCCACCAGTTAGGTCTAGCTGGGAAAGACGCAAAGAAAGGGAAATGGAATAAGCCCTTTTCAGATGCTAAATCAAGAGACAAATTGGGCGTTCCAAGGGCGTAAAACAGCAAGACAAAGGCCCAAAGTTGGGAAAAAGAAATGCAAGTTCATAGAACAGTAAGCAGATTAGTTGTCTAAAGTAGAGTTTATGAAAGGAATCGTGGGAGGGAAGGCTGCAAAATCAGGCGGTTGTGGCCAGATGCTGTGCAGAACTTAAATACTGAGGGTGTCAGCTGCTGCCTCCTCCTCTCCACCCTCTCCTTTAGAAAGCATCACCCGCCCTCAGTCTCACAGCCACACCCCATCATATGCTTGCCTTCTCCTAAGCCCCTGGAAATTCCCAAGAAATTGACGATAGTGCTTACAACCATGTAAAAGGAAAACATCACATAAAATTTTAAAATCTCTCCTCCCCAAAAACCAAAACAAAAAATCTAGTAACTACAAATATTAATTTTCAATTAATGTCTGATCAATTTATATCCTGCCAAAGTTTCGTACAATTTTAGAGTTGTTCGGTTCAATTATAACAAATTTGGCTCTGGCCACTTTAAACAATGAAGTTTATTAAGAAAACAAATCAAGACAGAAAAGTAATTAGCACCAATTAAATGACTTCAGTGCAGCAGGCAAAGTGGTAGGGCCTTTATATTCACTGTTTCATCTTAATATTACTAATGTGAAATTGTTCTTCACCTTAATACATATGAGGAAATTTATCTGAGAATCTCTTAGCTAAATAGGACGTAAATAATAATAGTAGTTAGAATAACTACAGCTGGCCTCATCAACATATTTTTCAGCAACTTTTTAATAGAATCAGAAGAAAAAGCATTAGAAGCATCTGTTCTATTTCAGATACTCGTGGCTTTTATCCAACTGCTTAAATGTACTTAAAACTAGGCCAGTCCTCAGTTCACAAGGCAGTTATTAAAATCTATCACTGAAGCTACTGGGGTACCTGACTTTGATCCAAACCACAGACCTAAGAAACCAAGCGAAAGAGTGTGACACAGTGGCACATGCCTGTAATCCCAGCTACCCAGGAGCCTGAGATGGGAAGATCTTGAGTTCAAGGTCAGCCTGGGTAACATGGGGAGAACTCACCTCAGAAGAAACCCTAAGAAACGATGCTCAGACCAAACTCAAATAACTTAAAAACATTGTCCCCAGTCTCCATTAATGCCGCTACAATCTCTTCTGATATATAGAACCCAGTATGGCAATATTTAGGGAAAAGGATAGCATCCTATAACCCCTTTCTTGTTATAGTTGGACGTCATACGTATTAGGGATAATTCTGACTTTTTTCATTTTTGGACGTTAACCGGACATCTGTACTCTGTCAAGTGCTACTGATAGAATTCAGACTGTTCCTGGCCTTAAAAACTTCAATGTAACGAATTCCCAAGCCATGTCAGCAATTGTGTACTCCTAGGGTGGGGCCTTCCTCTTGCCAATACAGACATCCAGATAACCTTCAGAAAGGCCAAAGTCATGTACCATCCAAGTCCGAAACTCCAAGAACTTTATTAAGCAGCCCTCCAAAAGCTCGATGATCCACTTGGTTTTACTCTATACATACTAACAACAGGTTTGTTTTTTAAAATCCCAAATGGGGCACTTACTAGCTGAATGCCATCAGGCAAGTTACTTCACACGTCTGAGCCTTGCTTTGCTCCTAGGAAAGATGGGGATAAACAGCTCTACTTCAAGACTGCTGTGAGGATGGCAGAAAATCATATAATCCATCAGTGCAGGGCCTGGCATTAGTAGAAGTGCAATAAATAAAGCTGACTTCGCTGCTCCAGGCTTAACAGGCCAATGAAAAACTGACCTGAAAAATCGAATCATAAAGAAGTGGGGCAGGGGGCTGGAGAAGAAACAAGACAGCTCTAAGAATAGACAGCTGAGAGCAGGGAAGGGTCAAGAAACAATAAAGACACTAAAGCTCAGAAACAGCAGGCTGCGTCCCCCAGCCTCCACCCTGAAATAGCTGTTGAGGGAATCACTAACATTTTCACAAGATGGCATGCCTGAAGATGACATTACACTCTTTAAAACAGATTAAATTTTTAGACCATGCCTTTTAAAAAAGACAGATAAGCACATAATTGACTTTGGTAGGAGTCCTATCAAAGTATTGAGCAGGTTAGGGATACTGCTCAGTGGCAGATCACTTGCATTGCATGGGTTCTGTCTCTAGCGCTGCAAAAACAAGTGACTTAGCATCACGTCTTCAGCGTGTTAAAAGTCTGAACCTCAAATGCAGGGCGGTATCACTGGGCTGGAAATGGAACTCTGTCAGTCACAGAACCACTGCTTAGCATGGGCCAGGCCCTCAGTTCTGTCCCCAGCACCACACACACACACACACACACACACACACACACACACAGAAAGAAAAGCAAGAAAGAAGAAACCTCTATTCCCAGCTACTGCTATGATTAATGTGTAAAGTATGAGTGTCCAAACTTTTGACTTGCCTAGGAAGTACCAAGTAAATGGGATTGTCTTGGGCTGCATAGACTATATTATAAAATACATAAATATGTCACACAAATTCCATTTATTTATTTATTTATTTATTTATTATTTTGGAGTAGCAGGGCGATATCAAACTCAGGACCTTGCGCTTACAAGGCAGACAGCAGCCTAAATCCCGCCCCCCTTTTTATATTTAACTTAGTAACTATTTTATGAAATGAGTCCATATTTAATAATTACATAAGAAAGCTTCCATGTCTTCTTGAAAAGAATAAACACTCATTTCACAAGCTCACACACCCATAGGTGGGTTGAAATCCTATCACCAGGAATCACTACACTTCACTCACCCAGGAACGTCTGACACTCGTGGGCTTCGACACAGACTGTGCAGCAGATATAGGAGGCAGAGTCCACACCGCGCTTCCTCCTCCCCTCACAGCGTTACACTGTCACCTACACCTACGAAGTTCAAGCACTGTTCAATAGAGTCTTGAAAACTACGTAATGATGTTGAAAGTTCACAATCTTGAGGGACCACATTACTAGGTGTCCGGGGCCACGAGCTGCAAACATTTAGGTAAAGAAACCTCTCAGTTCTTTTCTATTATCCATGGAAAAATATGTATTTCAAACACATTAATCGTGATGTTTGTAGAAGCAGTGGCTTAAGACATCATCAGTTTCTTAACAGCTAAACAAGATAGTGTTTTAGTCTCCCTCATTGCTAATGTTTTTATATCTCCCAAAAAGATACAAACATGTGAAATGGAAATCTCTTCACCACAATATTCTCCCCGCATTTGCAAGGCAGAAAAAAGAAACATCTGTTCTTTGCTGCAGAGCTTACAATCCTTATTCTATGCTTTAAAGATAAAAGATGTTGAAGGAAGCCCATAGATACGTATATGATCACCTGCTTCCAAGGCAGCTGGCAGTTAACTGATCCAAATACATACACAATCAAGGCCAAAGAACTGGTCCCCTAAGGACATTAATGGTGCTCCCCAAGCCCCTTGTAACTTCCAAGACACCCATAAAATAGCAGAGTACAAGAGAGAAGCACATGTGGTGGCAGATGACAAGGAGAGTCAGCAACTGAGAAACAGAGGACCCTGTCAATGTGGATTCCTTCCACTGTTCCAAGTTTCCATGAAAGCTGCCTTAAAAAATCCAATTCCCCCTGGCCGGTGATCACCTTTCATTTAGTCCAAGGAAGGCTAGATTCAACCATGAAAGGAGTGCCCATTATCAACAGAAATCACAAAGATCCCCTAAGAGGAAGATATTACAGATAGGTGCTGTAACACTGTAAGATAGTTTTTCTTCTATGTATTACCTTCCAGTGTTGAATGAGAATAAGCAAGTGTTATCAGGCATGAATCAGTAGGCTTGGCTTTTATTTCCCATTCTGCCTCTGCATGAATCACAGAATGACCTTGAGAAAGTTATTTCACCTCTTCTTCTACCACCATTTCTTCCCAGTGACAAGTTAGGTTAAATCTAATGATTTTGTTTTTCTTGACTAAAGCTGAAGGAAGGAGATTAATGTATGGAAGCTCCTATACAAAATATATCTGCAGCCAGGCGTGGTGGCGCACGCCTGTAATCCCAGCACTTGGGAGGCTGAGGCAGGAGGATCGCTGTGATTTCGAGACCAGCCTGGGATACATAGTGAGTTCCAGGTCAATCTCAACTACACAGTGAGACCATGTCTCAAATATATACACATACATATACATATACATACACATATGTATATGTGTGTGTGTGTGTGTGTGTGTGTGTGTGTGTATCCACTATATCCAACTATCAAATACAAGGTAGGTAATGTCCATATAAAAACAACTAACCCTGTGCTTTCACTACACAGAATTAAAAAAAAAAAACTGCTTGGAAACCAGTCACGGCTGTGCACATGCCTACAGCCTGTAATCTCAGCAGCTGGGGAGGATGTGGCAGGAGGATCACAAGTCCAAGACCTACCTGGGAATTCAGCAAGTCCCTATCTCAAAATAAAAAGTTAAGAGAGCTGGGATTAGCTCAGTGTGAAAGTACCACACACACACTAATCTGCTTGGAGCGGTCAACAAAACCCAAGTGCTACCATAGGCTTCCTCTATGATCCTAAATTTCCAATTTGAAAATATGGTACTAGTAAATTTAAAGGACATGCAAGGTCCATGAATACACTTTGTAAGAGGAAACAAAATTTCGACCTATTTAGGGCCTATGATCTTTCAGAATTCTGTTCAATCCTCATCTGACAAGTCCTCCCTATCAGCCCAAAGAGATAAGCCACTATATCCTTGATGTTTTTAGGACCCTGTCTACACATCTGTGGACAGATATACAGGTAGATATATAGATTCTTGTACACTGAACTTTATTTTTCTTCTGATGCTAGAAATGCAACGTCGGATTCTCACATATACTGGGCAAGTACTATACCACTGACTTATACCTCTAATCCCTTCTCGGTACTCATGGGTGTCTCCTCTTCACTTAGTGAAACATTACTATGATTCAATAGTCTGTGTATCACACTGGGGATGTAGTTCATGGTAAAGTGCTTGCCTAGAGGCCCTGGGTTGCATCCCCAGCACCGGGAATAAAACAATCTGCGTAACACTCTCCACCTGGCATATTGCATGGCACAATGTGGCTGTCTAGTGTGTGTGTGTGTGTGTGTGTGGGTGTGTTTACACACATGTGTGTGTACTAAGGCATGTGTGCGCACACCAAGTGACTGAAGCAAATTTCCAAAATCTTATACCACTACTAGGAATAGCAATTATTAATATTAATCATTGAAAATCGTAATTGTGAACAATATTCATTTTGAGAAAACTATGTAAATGAATGTAACTCAAAGAGAAAATCCATGATTTCTCACCAGCACTAAATTCACAAAGATTGTGCTGAAAAATAGAGCATTGCCTACCATGTGCAAGGCCCTAAGTTCAGTCCCCTGGACTTCAAAAAGAAACTCAAGAATGTTCCACTCTTCTATCAAAAATGATCTTTCATTTTTGTGTGTGTGTATTTTGCTTTTGGTCTGTTTTTAGAATTTATCTAATGCATTTAAGACTGAATATCCTTTTAACTGAATCTGTACAATAAAGAAAAAGGAGGAAAGAAAATGAAAAACAAGCCCATATAAAGAGGTTACTTTTAAAGATTCTATAAATGCAAAATAAAAACAATACATAGATGAAAATGTAAAATGTAGCCCCCAAAAAGTAGCTAGCCCAACATTAACAGCACCTAGCCAGCTGAAGAGCCATCCTCAGCAAGAACTTTCATAAAAGTCATGTTCTACAGATAGCCTCTTTATTAAATAACAATATAAGATTTTAAAATTGCATTTGAAAGTGTCAGCTTTTCAAATAGTTATAGCAAACTTACCGCCACTGGCGAAAAAATTGTATTTTTTCCTATTCTAACACTCTATTTTACTTAATAATTAAAAGTAGTATAGAGAAAACACACGGATACTTAAGGGAAGGCCTTGGGACCTGTCAGCCTATGAGAAAGGATACGTTCATTTTACTACTTGGCATTTACCGCTGTAAACTCTTCAGGTGTGCTCTAGCTGTGTTAGACTATAACAGATGCTAAGAAAGAGGGTGTCAGTTGGACCTCATGATGCCTCTGACCTTCTCAACTTCACTGCTTCCTGGTCACAGCCCATTCTGATTGGACCATGAAACCAAATGAAAGCATCCCTACATTCTACTACGTATTCTCTTCTAATAGCACGTACAGGATTGGACTGCATTAGCAGTCACAAGAGTGACTGCTCAACTTGCCAAAGTAGTGGTACCCAGTTAGAACACTGCAAGATAAGAACTATGTATCACCTGCATACATGTTGCATGTGTACACGCATACACACGTATACACATGTATACGAGCAGTCAGAGATCACCTTTGTAAAGTAACGGAATGACTTACGTCTATAATATCTATCTTTAAAACGGATGGAAAACAATCTTGTTCTTTTAATACTGAGGAGTCAGAAAGGAGGGAATAAACTACAGCTTAGCTAACAAGGGTACAAAAGGAGTCAGACTGCCTGGGGGAACCCAGAACCTTGGACAAGAGTAGATATCTGGGGGAAACAAGCAGAGCAGCCCTTTCTAGAGATGACTCGGGACAAATACTCCCGAATTGCCCCCTTTATCACCCTGTAAAAAAACAAAACCAATGCGTCTATCCGAGGCACTAGGGTCACAGCCAGGCAGGATTCCCCAGCAGCAGGGGTGGGGGGCTGGCAAGGGGAAGACCCTGATTGGTAGGCGACCTGCCACCTGGAGGCGCCGGGCGCTCACCTGTGAACACGTTCTGGAAGCCGTCCGCTGGGGCCTGCGCCCCAGACGCCTTAGCTGCCAGCGCGGGGGTCACCCCGTCGCCGTCCGCGGCTGC
>NW_022900923.1:14813493-14814105 GCF_012274545.1 Fukomys damarensis
CCTGGGCGTCCTGGAGCTGCTGCAGCTGCTGCAGGCGGATCGCCTGCTGGATGTCTGAGAGCAAATCCTCTTGCTCCGCGGCCGAGTGGAAGCTGTAGATGTCCGTGTCCGAGCCCGAGCTGGTCCTTTGTCCATCCTGCGCCCCCGCCGCAGTTTCCAAGTCCTCGGCGACCGGCTGGACCCCTGCCCCAGCCTCGGGAGGCCTAGGACCCCCTGGGCGGGTCACCTCAAAGGGGTCCGCACACTCGGTGTCCGACAGACCCGTCTCGTCCGCCGAGAGGCTGAGGTCCGGGGTCTTGGTGCGCAAGGAGTGAGCGCTGTCCAGCTCCCCAGTCTGCAGGGCCTGCGAGTCCAGCACATCCTCGCGGGAGCCGCCGGCGCCTTTCCCCTTGGACAGGTTCTTCCTGATCCGCAGGTTGGAGAACACCGAGGCTCGGGCGTCCGACTTGCTCTTCTTCTTCCCGGACTCCCCGCCTCCCCCTCCCCCTTTGCCGTGCTTGCCCAGCGCCTTCTTGCCCCCGCCGCCCTTCTTTGTGGCTTCCACATCCCTGGGCCCCGCAGCATCCTCGGCGCAGCCGCCGCCGCCTTCGTGCGAGGCATCACCTGCGCTCC